>NW_027077982.1:0-274340 GCF_963930625.1 Muntiacus reevesi | reverse complement strand
TGCAGTCCAAGGGACTCTCAAGAGTCTTCTCCAACACCCCAGTTCAAAAGCATCAATTCTTCAGCGCTCAGCTTTCCTTATAGTACAACTCTCACATCCATACATGACCACTGGAAAAATCATAGCCTTGACTAGACGGACCTTTGTTGGTAAAATAATGTCTCTGCTTTTAAATATGCTGTCTAGGTTGGTCATAACTTTTCTCTCAAAGAGCAAATGTCTTTAAATTTCATGGCTACAGTCACCATCTGCAGTGATTTTGGAGCCCAGAAAAATAGTCTGACACTGTTTCCACTGTTTCCCCATCTATTTGCCATGAAGTGATGGGACTGGATGCCATGATCTTAGTTTTCTGAATGTTGAGCTTTAAGCCAACTTTTTTACTCTCCTCTTTCACTTTCATCAAGAGGCTCTTTAGTTCCTCTTCACTTTCTGCCATAAGGGTGGTGCCACCTGCATATCTGAGGTTATTGATATTTCTCCCAGCAATCTTGATTCCAGCTTGTGCTTCCTCCAGCCCAGCGTTTCTCATGATGTACTCTGCATATAAGTTAAATACGTAGCATGAAAACATACAGCCTTGATGTACTCCTTTGGTTTTTGGAAGCAGAATTTAGAACAAACTAACATAATGTTTATTCAAGTAATGGGTTTTTAAAATGGGTCAACTGAATTCTATTGCAAAATGTATGGAAAGTTTCTAAAGTTTCACAGGAAATGTCAGCTTATTGACAATCACTAAATTAATTTGTCCACTTTATGCCTGGACTTGAATTGTTCAATTAAGTAATTTGAATGAATGAGCCAGCATCTGGTTAATAATGAGGTACTGAAGGTTAGACGTGATGTTTAGAGGAGTGGCTTTCCTTGACATCCTTTCCAATATTCACTGAAAATGTAGCTCTGTTTAAGTACTAGAAACTGTTTTCTGAAACCAATGGTCTAAGTGTCGAAACTGTCACAAAATTTAAGGGATCTGTAATGATATCAGAAATAATTATTCCATCTTAATGACTTTTCCTAACTAACTTCCTCTAGTGAGTGCATTTCAGAGTCATGGAAGAAAAATTATGTTCATATATGCATAATTTTTACTGGTTAATTTGTGTTATTCTATATGAGGAGAAAAGTGAGGAGAAGATATAATTATTTTTTATACATTTAGGTAATTCATAGCAATAAAAACAAATGCAACACCAGTGCTAAGACAAAAAAAGAATCTAAATAAAAATGCATTCTTAAAAACTGCAATATTCTGGCCTGGAAAGCTTTTTAAAAAATTTGCTTTACAAACTTTCTGTCTTAAGCAGTTTCACTGTTACCTGTCTCCAAAGGGTATTTGCATTTTAAGTACCTTCTGTAATTATGTAAGAATGTGTTTGCATCCTATAATCATCAAGAGGGATATGTAGAAATATAGCTAAAAAGTTGCAAGAGTTTAAAAGAACTCTGAGCAACACAAACTGTAACAGGAGTGAGGGGAACATCTGAGGCTCATAATATAGCTCATGTGTATGTAAAAAATGAGTAAAATTTCCAAGATGCTTTAAATATGAACTATTTCACAACAAAATGTTTGTTAAATATGAACTATATAACTACATCCCCAAACCTCCACTCCATTATGAGGAAAGTGATAAGAAGTCACAATGCTTAAGAAATGCCCATCATATTCTAGTGTCTAACTTTGCTTCCTAATAGTTATTGACTCTTTCCATTATTATTCAGTAATGAATTAATTTGTCCTTAAATAACTATTCTAATAAATGCCTGTCTAGCACTAGATCCTAGAAAAATAAATTTTAAAAGTATGACAAAGTGTCTGATTTTCATAAAATCAGAGAGTTTATGAGAGTTCATAAATGAGAAAATATATACATAGTACCATTTTAAATAGTTTTGGATTCCATAGGAGAATAACAGCAGGATAAGGGGTATGGAACTGTAAATGACGAAGTAGAGTACTTCATGGTGGTGTGGACTGAATATTTATATTTCCCTCAATCCAGACATTGCAATTCTAACCTCCAGTGTAGTTATGTTTGGAGATGGGGCCTCAAAGGAAGTAATCAAGGTTAAATGAAGTCATAAGGGGTGGGGTCTTGATTCAAAAGGACTACTGTCCCTATGACACCAGAGAATCTGTACCCTCTCTGCCCCCATTTCCCAGCAGACACTGAGGAAAGGCCCTCTGAGGACACAGCAAGAAGGCCATCATCTACAAGTCATGGAGAGTTTCCACCCTAGAAATCAAACTTGCCAGTACCTTGGACCTGAATTTCCCAGACTCCAGGGTTGTAAAAAAATAAATTTCTGTTGTTTAAGCCATCCAACCTTGTGGTTGTCAGCTACAAATTGGCATTTGCCAAGATTATTTGCCAGCAACTCAACTACAACTACAAGGGCGTTTGCCACCTGCCTCTGTGGAGATTGAACCCTGAGCTGCTGCAGCTGTTGAGTTTCAACCTCCCCTTAGGGAGGTCAGGGTGGAGGTAGGCACTCTGGGCTCCAGGGAATCTGGTGGAACAGGTCTTTAGATAGTTAGATATCTTCAGGAACTGAGTTCATGATCCCAATATTTGCATCTATTCATATCGAGACTAGCACTGAAACCCTTCACGATGCCATCAGTTCCTCACGACTAGCAGAGAACCTTTTGTATGGTCTGCTCTTAATTGCCTTGACCTCCCCCTTCCCCAAAATCCTATATACTGACTTTTCTTCACTACCTTTCAGAGCAGCCTCTCAGAACAATCTGAGGTGCTGTCTCCTAGGCTGCAGTCCTTATTTTGCCCCAAATAAAACTTAATTTGCAGCTCTCAAATTGTGCATCTTTTTTAAGTCGATATGGTATTCTGTTTTGCAGTCTGGGCAGACCAAGAGAAGTACCAACAAAGACTTCTCTCCGAGATAAAAAATATATGTATTTCCTACATGAAAAAAGATATAAATGTGAAAAAAGGAAACAACAATGATAAGGTTTTAAAGCATTAATCAGATTGGTATGTTTGACAAAGATTAAGAAGTTCCATGTAGCTCATCTGAAATACACCAGGGAAACAGGGTTGGAAATTAGAAAACTTAATTTGAAAAATTGGCAGGGACCAAATTATATAAGACCTATCTTCTAAAACTGTTACAAAGATTTTGAATTTGATTCCAAGGATGATGTGAAGCTCTAGGAGTGGTTTGAACAAAGTAGAGACATGGCATTACTTATCTTTGTAGAAGGCCACGATAGCGGTTGTAAATATGTTTAGGCATGGGTGGACTCAAGAAGGCTGATAAGGAGAATTCTGAAATACTTCACATCATCTTAAATAAATACTCTATTAGGCCAAATGGCAAAAGAAATAATTGCATGTCATCTGAGCAGAATGTTGAGATTTACGGAGAAATAGCAGTGGTGTCTTAAGTTAATAAGAAACTTTTCTGGCACATTTTACAGAATAAAAACCAACACAACACTATAAAGCAATTTTTCTCCTATTAAAAATGAAAAAAGAAGAAATCTAAGCTATAGGGGCATTTTACATTTCCATATCACCTTCTTAATAAACTAAGCAAATAAACTGATTCACATCTTTATGATAGGAATTCACAATTTTATTTTTTATTTTGCTAAGAAATGTTCAACATCCATTCTCAGTTTATTAAGTCATTTTGCTGTGAATGCTGACCAGTATAAAAGTAAATATCTTTATCTAAAAAAAATAAAAAACCTACTATACCAACTTTAGTGAATAATCTGTTCTAAATTCAGTGCTGTGTCCAGTGTTAAGGCAGTGGACAAAAATATATAGAGAGATATTGAATATATATCTATGCAGTGCTATAAACATATATATGTAATTTTATAATTACCTATATATGTATGTACATGGAGAGAGAAATAAATCACATAATTATGTACTTTTTAATAAGGATATGTCCATATAAATGTCATTATGACTTGGATAACATGACTTTAGGAGATAGAAGATGTTAGATTCCTGTAGTATAAGATAAATTTATTCCACAGAAATAAGAGAGAGCAAGATCTTTCATTCTAAACTTTTGAGAAACAGCACCAGGACATAAGAAAGCTATTAGCAGATTTTTAAAAGGAGAGAGAGAGAGAGAGGATGAAAACTTTGAATAACAAAGTGTTAAAGTCAATTACATTTTTAATATCATGTAATTTTTTTAATTTAATTTAATTGGAAGACAATTTCTTTACAATACTGTGTGGGTTTCTGTCACGTATCAACATGAATCAGCCACAGTTATACATACATCCGCTCCCTCGTGAACATCCCCTCGCATCTCCTACTGCCTCCCACCTCTCCAGGTTGTCACAGAGCACCAGGTTGAGCTCTGTGTATCATACGGCAAGTTCCCCCTGGCTGTCTACCTCACATGCGGTAATGTATATGTTTTGGTCTATTTCTTTGCATTGATCACTGAGAAAGGCTTTCTTACCTCTCCTCGCTAATCTTTGGAACTCTGCATTCAAATGGGTATATCTTTCCTTTTCTCCTTTGCCTTTCACTTCTCTTCTTTTCACAGCTATTTCTAAGGCCTCTTCAGACAACCATTTTGCCTTTTTGCATTTCTTTTTCTTGGGGATGGTCTTGATTCCCTGCCTCTTGTACAATGTAATGAACCTCCATCAGTAGTTCTTCAGGCACTCTATCAGATATAATCCCCTTGAATCTGTTTGTCACTTCTACTGTATAATCATAAGGGATTTGATTTTGGTCATACCTGAATGGTCTAGTGGTTTCCCCTACTTTCTTCAATTTAAGTCTGAATTTGGCAATAAAGAGTTCATGACCTGAGCCATAGTTAGCTCCCAGTCTTGTTTTTGCTGACTGTATAGAGCTTGTCCATCTATGGCTGCAAAGAATATAATCAATCAGATTTCAGTATTGACCATCTGGTGATGTCCATGTGTAGAGTCTTCTCTTGTCTTGTTGTAAGAGGGTATTTGCTGTGACCAGTGTGTTTTCTTGGCAAAACTCTATTAGCCTTTGCCCTGCTTCATTCTGTACTCCAAGGCCAAATTTCCCTGTTACTCCAGGTGTTTCTTGACTTCCTACTTTTGCATTCCAGTCCCCTCTAATGGAAAGGTCATCTTTTTGGGGTGTCAATTTTAGAAGATCTTGTAGGTCTTTGTAGAACCATTCAACTTCAGCTTCCTCATTATTACTGGTCAGGGAATTGACTTGGATTACTGTGATATTGAATGGTTTGCTTGGAAACAAACAGAGATCATTTTGTTGTTTTTGAGATTTCATCCAAGTACTAAATTTCAGACTCTTTCATTGACTATGATGGCTATTCCATTTCTTCTAAGGGATTCTTGCCCACAGCAGTGGATATAATGGTTATCTGAGTTAAATTCACTCATTCCAGTCTACTTTAGTTCACTGATTCCTAAAACATCAATGTTCACTCTTGCCATCTCCTGTTTGAACACTTCCAATTTACCTTGATTCAGGGACCTAATATTCCAGTTTCCTATGCAATACTGCTCTTTACAGCATCCAAGTTTATTTCCATCACCAGTCACAACCACTACTGGGTGTTGTTTTTGCTTTGGCTCCATCTATTCATTCTTTCTGGAGTTTTTTCTCCACTGCTCTCCAGGAGCATACTGGGCACCTACTGACCTGGGGAGTTCCTCTTTCAGTGTCCTATCTTTTTGCCTTTTCATACTGTTGATGGGGTTCTCAAGGCAAGAATACTGAAGTGGTTTGCCATTCCCTTCTCCAGTGGACCACGTTTAGTCAGAACTCTCCACCATGACCCGTCTGTCTTGGGTGGCTCTACATGGCATGGCTCATAGTTTCATTGAATTAGACAAGGCTGTGGTCCATGTAATCAGATTGATTAGTTTTCTGTGATTGTGGTTTTCAGTCTCTCTGCCCTCTGACGGAGAAGGATAAGAGGTTTCTGGAAGCTTCCTGATGGGAGAGACTGACTGAGGGGGAAAGTGGGTCGTGTTCTAGTGGGCGGGGCCATGCTCTGTAAATCAATAGTCCAATTTTTTGTTGATGGGAGGGGCTGTGTTCCTTTCCTGTTATTTACCTGGGGCCAAACTATGGGGGAGGTGATGAAGATAATGGAGACCTCGTTCAAAAGGTCCCACGCATGCACTGCTATACTCAGCGTCCCCACATCTGCAGCAAGCCACCATTGACCCATGCCTCATAGACACAGGACACTGGACACTCACGGGCAAGTCTGGGTCAGTCTCTTGTGAGGTCACTGCTCCCTTCTCCTGGGTTCTGGTACACACAAGGTTCTGTTTGTGCCCTCCAAGAGTCTGTTTCCCCAGTCCTGGTTAAGTTCTGGCAGCTCTATGGTGGGCTAATGGCAACCTCCTCTAAGAGGGCTTATGCCACACCAGCTCTGCTGCACCCAGAGCCCCTGCCCTTGTGGCAGGAAATAGAGGGAAAAAATAAAATGGGAAAGACTAGAGATCTTTTCAAGTAAACTAGAGATACCAAGGGAAGATTTCATGCAAAGATGGGCTCAATAAAGGACAGAAATGGTATGGACCTAACAGAAGCAGAAGATATTAAGTAGAGGTGGCAAGAATACACAGAAGAACTACACAAAAAAGATCTTTACGACCCAGATAATCACAGTGGTGTGATCATTCACCTAGAAACAGACATCCTGGAATGTGAAGTTAAGTGGGTATTAGGAAGCATCACTATGAACAAAGCTAGTGGAGGTGATGGAATTGCAGTTGAGCTATTTCAAATCCTAGAAGATGATGCTGTGAGAGTGCTTCACTCAAAATGTCAGCAAATTTGGAAAATTCAGCAGTGGCCACAGGACTGGAAAAAGTCAGTTTTCATTTCTTTCCCAAAGAAAGGCAATGCCAAACAATGTTCAAACTACTGCACACTTGCACTCGTCTTACACGCTAGCAAAGTAATGCTCAAGATTCTCCACGCCAGGCTTCAACAGTATGTGAACCATGAACTTCCAGATGTTAAAGCTGGATTCAGAAAAGGCAGAGGAACCAGAGATCAAATTGCCAATATCCACTGGATCATCAAAAAAGCAAGAGTTCCAGAAAAACATCTATTTCTGCTTTATCGACTATGCCAAAGTCTTTGACTGTGTGGATCACAACAAACTGTGGAAAATTCTTCAAGAGATGAGAATACCAAACCACCTGACCTGCCTCTTTAGAAATCTGTATGTAGGTCAGGAATCAACAGTTAGAACTGGACATGGAACAGACTGATTCCAAATCAGGAAAGGAGTACGTCAAGGCTGTATATTGTCCCTGTGCTTATTTAACTTAAATGCAGAGTACATCATGAGAAACGCTGGGCTGGAGGAAGCACAAGCTGGAATCAAGACTGCTGGAAGAAATATCAATAACCTCAGATATGCAGATGAAACTACCCTTATGGCAGAAAGCAAAGAAGAACTAAAGAGCCTCTTGATGAAAGTGAAAGAGGAGAGTGAAAAAGTTGGCTTAAAGCTCAACATTCAGAAAATTAAAATCATGGCATCTGGTCCCATCACTTATTGGCAAATAGGTGGGGAAACAATGGAAACAGTGAGAGACTTTATTTTGGGGGCTCCAAAATCACTGCAGATGGTGACTGCAGCCATGAAATTGAAAGACACTTGTTCCTTGGAAGAAAAGTTATGACCAATATAGACAGCATACTAAATAGCAGAGACATTATTTTGCTAACAAAAGTCCATCTAGTCAAAGCTATGATTTTCCAGTGGTCATGTATGGATGTCAGAGTTGGACTATATAGAAAGCTGAGTGCCAAAAAATTGATGCTTTTGAACTCTGGAGTTGGAGAAGACTCTTGAAAGTCCTTTGGATAGCAACGTTACCCAACCAGTCCATCCTAAAGGAAATCAATCCTGAATATTCATTCAGGATACTGAGGCTGAAACTACAATACTTTGGCCTCCTGATGCAAAGAACTGACTCCTTTGAAAAGACCCTGATGATGGGAAAGATTGAAGGTGGGAGGAGAAGGGGACAGCAGAGGATGAGATGGTGGATGGCATCACTGACTCAGTGTACATGAGTCTGAGTAAACTCCGGGAGTTGATGGACAGGGAGGCCTGGCGTGCTGCAGTCCATGGGACCACAAAGAGACACTACTAAGTGACTGAACTGAACTGCATGTTTCTGTTCCCATGCTGAACTCTCAATTCCTCCCTCCCTCTCCTTTCCCCACTGTGGTCACAAGTCTGTTCTGTCTGTGTCTCCACGGCAGCCCTGCAAATAGGCTGTACTTTTCAAAAGTATCCGTTTATCAGTGAAGGGAAAAGGATAGCCACCAGTTTTCTGAAATTCATTTGAGCATGATGAGCTCACCACAGACCTAAGATAAAAAGATCTATATTCATTTTCAAGTGGATAAGTAACAGGAAAAAGGTAATGACACAGTTAAACAATGAAAAATATCTTTTCTAATTGAGTATAGATTTAATTCTTCAATGGATAAGGAAGACAGATAGCATTGTTAAAACAGCCTCAATAATAAGTAGATTTCTAAAGATAAGGGTATAGTTTAGACACAGAAATCAAAACAAAAAGTCCTTTGAAAAGGAGTCTAGATAAACTTGTTCAGATACTACAAACAGGCATGTGTCACAAAATCTCTTTATATAATATAAAATCTTCAGTGCTTTATAAGGAAGATTGCTTGCAACAGTAGCCATGCTTTTTAGACCCATTTGAGAATAGATACAACTTGTCCTTGAAATATTCACATTTTTCAGAAGAAGCTAGGATATACAGCAGTAACAAATTTACACTATCATCTCAGTGGCTCATATGACAAACAGTCTCACTCAACGTTCACAGAAGTGCAAGGATTCTACATAAGTACTCAGGGATCCAGACTCATGGAACCTCCACAAACATCAGCGGTACAATTTTAAATGGATACTGTTTTCGACTTCAGGTTTTCTTCTCAGTGTTAAAGACATTGGAAAAAACTCTGATGCTGGGAAGGCTTAGGGCTGGAGGAGAAGCGAGTGACAGAGGATGAGATGGTTCAATGGCATCACCGACTCAATGGACATGAGTTTGAGCAAACTCTTGAGATAGTGGAGGACAGGGAAGTCTGATGTGCTGCAGTTCTCAGGGTCACAGAGTCAGACATGACAGCGACTGGACAAGGACAACAAATACTCACAGAAATGACAAATTAAATGACAGATAAGTAAATTATTCAGATATCTGATATTCTCTGACTTCTTATCGTATGGAGTTTAGTCTAGCCTTGGTCATAGACCTTTTAGACTGATGGAAGTACCAACCTGATTCTGCCTGTTGTATTCTCTAGGCTGGTTAGATAATTGGATGATAACTTATATTTCTGTTTTATTTTAAAGGCATTTTTGGTACATAGGTCTTTTTACAGAGATGAATTAAAACCTAATTAATATGAAGAATAAAAGATGACAATGTCTATCAAAATATTTAAAAATTGTTATGAAGACTAGCATTTTTTTTCTCTATCATTATAAATTGCTGCTGCTGTAACAATTTCACCATATTGACCAAAAGCAAATCACACTGTTGATATAGAATAATCAAAACTCACCCTGGATACAGCAGGAAAATTTATAAGTGAATCAATTATAATAGCCAGTATTAAATCAACCTTGTATCATTTGTAGGATTGTTATGAGAAGTGACAGTTCATAAAGCAAGTGAGTAAGATGTTTGCTGACTCTGAAGAAGTTAAAAGAGAGAAACATCCAGATGTTAGACAACTCATTCTCAGCCTTATACCTTGGTTTTAGATGATCCTATTTAGAGGATATAATTATTTATTCAAGGACATTTAAATCCATCTATTTCTTGAGCTGACAGCAGGATTAGCTACAATTCAGGAAAAAAATCATCTTATTTTTTCTAATAAAATTGTATATATTAAGGAAGTATACTTACATCCAAAAAAGAAACAAATATGCATACATCCAAAGGAAAAATCAGTGCAGGTAGTGATTAACCAAAACTTCCATCTCAATGCTTTAAAAATACAAATTCTTAATTTAAAATGTAAATTTTACACAAATATTTGAACTGAATATTACTTTAAGTATATGGGCTATAGGTTATTAATATTATGTATTGTTCAGAGTCCTTCATAATTCTTATCACTTTGTGCATATAAATAAAAGTGTATTTATTGGAAGTGATCCATCATCAAGAATTGCTTCTCAGTTGTACCTCATCTGAAAAAGGATAAGGTTCTCTCAGTATACTTGGAGATGGCTGGATTCAGAAAGAATCACTCACATTAGCCAAACTTATATAAGACAAATGAATTACCCAGAATATCAACTTCCTGAGTATAAATGAGAAACAGAACTATTAAGAACATGGGATCATGCATACCCTTCCTAGGCGTTAAGGGAGTAATGTGATATTTTGCTTTTCAATATTCCCTGGGCATAGTATATATCATGTTCACATTCTAGATTGTAATAAAGGCCATTTATCGTATCTTCCTAAATTTTAGTTGATTAAAATTAATTGGGATTAATTTGGAGATATAATTTAAAAGTAAATTATACACTAATTAAATAAATGAATATTATAACATTTATTTTGCTTTCTTCCTTGAAATAATTACATATAATTGAGTCATTTCTCTTGATTTTCATCACTTAAAATTGCCTTCTAACTTGCATATTTTCTCATAATATTTGAAAATATATTTAGTATTTATCAGATTTTTTAAGCATAAAGTCAGCTGAAGCATGTTTATTAGTAAGGAATTATGTTACATCCTTACACACACAAAATAAATATTTATTGAGTAACTACCAGGTAGGTACTGGTCATAATTACTGGCATGAGGTTATAATTTTGAATAATACCACAAGTGTTTATTTTCAAGTAGTGCAGATTATATTGGAGAAGATGGACCATAAGCAAGAAAAAAATATAAAATAATTTGACATGCAATGTTAAGTTCTATTCCCTTTATAAAGAAAATAAAGTGAGATAAGTTCACCAGAGAATGACTGATGATTGTGATAAGGGTTATATTTCTTTATACCAACAATGATCAAGAAATGTCTTTCTAGTAACTTGACATTTACTGGAGACAAGAAGAAAGTGAAAAAATCAGACATGCAGTTATCGAGGGGAAAGGTAAAAGAAAATGATAATACATGGTCTCCAATGATAGAAAAAGCACACTGTTTTATGGATGTATAATAAATTATTTGACAATTTTTTACACCAAAACATGAATAAAGTGCTTCTATTTTCCCAATAGGAAATACTGGATAATAACCATCTTTAAAAACTCATCTATGATTATTTCTTCAAACTACACTTTGAGATGTGGAATATGAAAAGTTATCATTACATCATCAATGGAGAAAATAATTTTTGTAAAGGCTTTTAAAGAAAATTTTTAAAATGTACACTTTCACTACATTGTTTGGTTCTCCATTTCACTGATTTAAACCAGTGCTGATTGCTACTGAATGCTATTTTTTTTCCTGTTTTAAATGGTATAGATATGAAAAGCAAACAAATGTAAAATTCTACATCTTTTCTGGTATCTAATAACTGGTATCTAATAATTACTTCTGTGAGTTGTGTTTCAAAAACTTTCTGAGTTATAATTTATATAGCAAAAATTCAATTAGCACTTGTAGAAAAGTGGCCAAGATGGCAGAGTAGGAACTCTGAACTCACTGCCTACCCTGAACACACTAAAATTAAAACTACTTTGAGCGCAACCATCTATGAGAATGACCTGAAGACTAGCAGAAAAGATTTTCCATAACATAACTAAACACATAAAAAAGGAACCACATGAGTAGAACGAGGAGAGACACAGTATATTTAGATCTAACATCCCCAGGTCAGCAACCCCAAAACGGGAGGAATATTACAACTTGAGAGGTCCTCCCCATGGAGCCAGGATTCCAAGCCTGAGCACCCCACCTGGGCTCTGGCACCAGGGAGGTGAGCAGATAGAATGCCTGGCTTTGAAAATCAGCAAGGTTTACATTTAAGAAATCCAGGCAACTATAGGCAACATAGATTCTCGACTCAAAGGCTGCAACCACGCTTGCACATGCTCCAAGATTCAGTACAGAGGCAGCGATCTGAAAAGAGTCTGAGTCAGATCCACTGGTTGGTTTTGGAGAACTTTTCGAAAAGGCAAGAGGCAACTAGAACTCTCCCTGGCTGCAGAGATAGAGGCAGGAGCTGACACTGGAAGCCTGCTTTACTGCAAGAACCCGGGTGCTGGCACACACCATTTTGGAATTCTAGCTCTGGTCTATTAGCCCCAGAGACCTGGCTCTACCCACTCACAGAGCACCAGCTAGGAGCCCCTTGAGGCTCCACAGGCAGAGTGTGGGGACACAGCCCCAGTCTCCAGCGGGCTGGCCCTGGCTCGGAGGCCCCCAGGCTGTGAAGACAGCCACGCGGGAACTTGCCTTGCCCAGTGATCAGCTGAATGGCAGCAACTCCACACGACTCCTAGGCCACACAGACAGCCGTATGCGGCCCCAGTTCCGACCCTCCAGACGACCAGCGCCAGCCTAGGGCCACCGGGGCCGTAAGCCAACTCTGTAGGAAGCCTAACACACTTCAGTGACCTCACAGCTACCACACACTCTTAGAGCCAAGAGGACCAGGAGCCAGCCCGGTCCCCTAGCCCGGTCCCCCAGCCCGGCCCACCAGCCCTAAGTAGTTAGCCTGGCCACAAGAGAAGGGTGCCTGCAGTCCACGTGGGGGCATCTAGGAATATAGCTCTGGAGGCCAGAGGGGAGTGTGCTATTGGGCCCCACTCAACATCTACATAAGGCCACTTCTCCAAGACTGGGAAATGTCACCAACCTACTGAACACGTAGAAATAAACAAAGAATTGGGAAAATGAGGTACAGGACTATGTTCTAAATGATAAAAAATGATAAACCTCAGAAAAACAGCTAAATGAAGTAGAGATAAGCAATATATCTCATCAAGAGTTCAAGGTTATGATCAAGATGCTTAACAAACTCAAGGAAGAATGGGTGAATCCAGTGAGAATATCAACAAAGACAGAAGATATAAAGAGTAACCAAACAAGCTGAAGAATACAATAAATGAAATTAAAAAAGAAAAGAAAAAAATTTGAAGGAGTCAACAGTATATCATATAATACAGAGGAACAGACCAGTGATCTGGAATACACAGTAGCAGAAATCACACAAGCTGAGTAGAAAAAAGAAAAAAACAATTTTAAAATATGACGACAGTTTAAGAGATCTCTTAGACTACATCAAGGGTAATAGCATTCATATTATAGGACTCTCAGAAGGAGTAAAGAAAGGAATAGAGAACCTGTTTAAAGATAAAAGCTGAAAACTTTCCTAAACTTGGGAAGGAAGCAGACATCCAAGTCCAAGAAGCTACTGTGATAACACAGATAGACCACAGGTTATTATCCTTAGTGAAATAAGTCAGACAGAGACAAGTACTATATATTCCACTTATAGTGGAATCTAAAAAACAAAACTAATGAACAAACATAAGAAAACAGAAACAGAATCACAGATACAGAGAACAAACAGGCAGGTGCCAGAGGAAGGGGGGTTGAAGGGAGGAGAGTAGTTGAGGGAGATTAAGAGGTACAAATGTCCAGTTATAATATAAACGAATCATGGGTATGAAACAGAAGAATGCAGTCAATAACTATGTAATATCTGTCTATAGTGACAAATATTAATGTCTCAGAGGGTAAAAAGATCCTCCTGCAATGCAGGAGACCCAGGTTCAATCTGTGGGTCAGGAAGATCCCCTGGAGATGAGGGAATGGCTACCCACTCCAGTGTTCTTGTCTGGAGAATTTCATGGACAGAGGATCCTGGAGTGCTACAGTCCATGGGGTCGTAGAGTCGGACACAATTGAGCGACTAACACTTTCACTTTTTTCATCGTGGTGAATATTCTGAAATTCATAGATATAGAGAATCACTGTGTTGTGCACCAGGAACTAAAATAGTGTTGTAAGTCAATTATATTTAAAAAAAACCAAACTCATAGAAAAAGAGATCAGATTTCTGGTTACCAGAGGCAGGGGTGGAGGGTACAAACTTCTAGTTCTAAGAGAAGTATTAAGGATATATGTACAACATGATAAATATGATCAACACTACCCTAGGTTACATGTGACACTTTTTAAAAGAGTAAATCCTGAGTGTGTTGAAAATCACAAGGAAAAAAATTCTATTTCTTTTATTCTGTATCTGTATGAGATGCTGAATGTTTATTAAACTTACTGTGGTCATCATTTAATGATGCTGCACACCTTAAACTTATATAGTGAGTTATGTCAGTTATATCTCAATAAAACTAAAAGAAAAATTAAAAAAAAAACAATATGGAAGAAGATGAGGTGATTCTCTGATTATTGGTTAAGAAAATGATGGTGATGATGATATTATTATGGAAATATCTTCCATCTGTTCATTCTAGCCACGCCTGTGTTAAGTTAAACTTGGGATTTTACCCTTAGTAAGTAAATATACTACATAGGTAAAAAGATTAGTTTTAGTCTCCCAGGAATAAGAATAGTGTCAGTTTATCTGTCTGTTCACAGAAACTAAAGTTTTCAAATAACTAATACACATATTGTCTTACAACATCAGCTACCTTGGGTAATAATAGATACAATACTTTTTGAGATGTTCATGCTTTTCTCTTTCTTTTGGTGCTTAAATAAATAAAGAATTTTAATATTTACTTTTGCCAATACATTTCAAAATCTTAATTCAGACTGTATTTTTCCACTCAAAGAATTTTAGAACTTGATTTACTTGTATCCTTTATTAGATCATATCCACAGGTACCATCAAAAGTTACCTTGGTATTTCCCAAACTCTGTTGAACAATTTCTGGTTACTAGGCATTAGATTTAATATGCTTACTTCAATTTGATCAGAACACTGTTTGCCTGAGGAATCATCCGTATCTTTTTGCTGTTCACTATAATTAAAATTAACCAGATCTTTCCTTTTCATGGTCTTGAGATTTAATATAAAATATGCTGGAGGCTTGGGATTCTCTATGAGGGAAACTCTCATTATTACATTTCCCCCCCTTTGTGAAGGTGAAATATACTTTTTGAAATAACTCAAATTTTTCAATTAATAGAAAGTGCAATAGTAAACATACGGTGTCAATCCTGGGCTTAAGTTCAGTATACCCAGGCAAATATTACAGAAAGAACTGTCTCACATGCTAATAATTTATATATCAATGAAACATACATTCAAATTTACTATATAAAAATATAAATCTTATTTATTCAAATTAGACTGCTTTGATGGATTTTTGGAATTGGAAGTCCTTGTTAAATAGTATAAAATTTAGGATACAGAAACACTTAAAGTCTAATGCTAATCAGTTAATGTAGTAAGAGATTTTGGTCTTTGTGAAAACAACAAACTACTTATCTAAAAAAATTAGCTCAAGCTAGGGAATGCATAACAAGTTTAGCAACCACAGAATTTCTATATATTATTAGAGTAGTATAGAAAACTATGCCTCACCTTGGTGTGTCTCTAGCTAGTCATTTCTTATCATCAGATTTCTAAAGAAGCCCTTATAAATTGAATATTAAGTTTACCTTCTGTTCCAACCCATCTTGCTGATTAATTTTTCTTGTTTTACAGCCTAAACTCTTTACCCCTAAACCCAACTTTTCCTATTTTTGCTATTTGGCTTTGCTCTAGTATTGTCTATGGCATATGGGAGAAAGTAACAAATCTAGAATATTAATTTGTTCACCATTTGCCAGTGAAAGTAACTGAAATCTTTCTGAAGTTATTGTCTGTTCAAACTGAAGGTCATAAGAAAGGTCTTGAATTTGGGATCTTAAAATAGTATCAGTAGGGTTTATGCCATTGTACAGAAATCATTTCTTTTCAGAATGTCTGCTATGTGAACTAAACTTATTCAAAGAAATAACAATGCTAAAACAATAATTGATATTTACTGAGAACTTCATAAGTGCTGAGCAAAAATACCAACTTTTTCACTTTTTTCCGTCTAGTCAAGGCTGTGGTTTTTCCAGTAGTCACGCATGGATGTGAAGTTGGACTATAAAGAAGGCTGAGCACCGAAGAATTGATATTTTTGAACTGTGGTGTTGGAGAAGACTCTTCAGAGTTCCTTGGACTGCAAGGAGATCCAACCAGTCCATCCTAAAGATCACGTGCTAAGTGTTCATTAGAAGGACTGATGTTGAAGCTGAAACTCCAGTACTCTGGCTGCCTGATGCAAAAAACTGACTCATTTGAAAAGACCCTGATGCTGGGAAAGATTGAAGGCAGAAGAAGAAGGGGAAAACACAGAATGAGATGGTTGGATGGTATCACCGACTCAATGGACATGAGTTTGGGTAAACTCCGGGAGTTTCTGATGGACAGGAAGTCCTGACATGCTGCAGTCCATGGGGTCGCAAAGAGTCGGACACGATTGAGCAATTGAACTGAACTCTGGGAAAAGTGAGATATAGAGAAATTAAGTGGCTGACCCATGTCTCTCAGATTCTTGCCACTGTCTAAAGCCTGCCCCAACGGTCATTATGCCACAATGGTAACTTTAAACAAAATCTTAAAATTAGGGATTGAAATTACATACCCTCACTGTTCTGATCATCACATTGCGAAATCTCATCCAGCACCTGCGCCTCTCCTGCTCGATGGATCTCATCCTCTGCCTTGCTTCTACCGCTTACTAGATGCATACACCAGGGAGGGCTTTCCTGGGGGCCCAGACAGTAAAGCATTCGTCTGCAATGCAGGAGACCTAGTTTCGATCCCTGGGTTGAGGAGATCCCCTGGTGAAGGGAATGGCAACCCTCTCCAGTATTTTTGCCTGGAGAAGTCACTGGATGGAGGAGCCTGGTAGGCTACAGTCCATGGGGTTGCAAAGAGTCTGACACGACTGGGCATCTAACACTTTCAACACTTCACACTAGAGAGATCTATACTCGTAACCATCCCCCGTGCTTCCACTGCAAGCATCCCAGTCTCCAGCCAGCACTTCTTCACTGTACAGCTTACTCCTGTTAGTCTCCTGACTCCAAAAATCATTTGACCTTCTACAATTAAAACTACATTGATTATACCAACTTTTCCCTACTGCTTATCTGATTCATATCATCACTTCCCTTCTTAACAAGTGAAAATCCCACAGTTCATTGTTAATCATCCCTTCACTGTATCCTCACCTCATTTGCCACGTCTACTTTCATCACACCTATCCAACAAAAACCTCAAAATCATCTAATTCCTACCTTCTTCCTATTCTTCACCTGCAGGAATATTGCTGTGGCTAATGTGTCTGAGCAAGACAAAACTCCTACACTAAACAAAAACGTCCTCACAAACATGCCAACTGCCCTCACTGAAAACCAACAAATACTTCAGGTTGATCTCAGTGCTTCCCAGTAACCATTCTATGTTTTCCCAGCCTACTGATTCACATGACTGTTTCACACCTTCTCATCTATGATCAGATTCAAACATCTTTCCACTATGAGTTGTAAACTTTGCAATTCCCATGGTCACAGTACTGTTTTTGTTATCCATTGCTCTGTGAAAATAGTTTTTTCTTTTTCCTCATAGCTGTTGTTTAGTCATCCAGTGGTGTCCAACTCTTGGTGGCCCCAAGGCTGCAGGCTGCCACAGTCCTCTGTCCATGGGATTTTCCAGACAAGAATATTGGAGTGGGTTGCCATTTCCTTCTCCTGAGGGTCTTCTTGACCCAGGGATGGAACCTGCATCTCCTGCATAAGCAGGTGGATTCTTTACAGCTGAGCCACCAGGGAAGACCTCTTTTTATTGCTCCATAAAATATGTCCACATTTGCAATCAACATCATCCTTTGTCACTTACTTGAGAATCTCTCCAGCCCATCTATGTATGTGCAATTCTTCTCACCTTAATTCTTTTCTCTGGAGCCAATACTCATCTAGCTACTAACTCAGTTTTTCTGTTCCCCTTCCAATTCCTATCTTCCCCCTCTTTCATCAACTATTTGAAGCAGATTTCTAGCTCACAACCTCACCCAAACCATTCCTGTCAAGGTTACCAGTGATCTCAACATTGTTAAATTTAATTGCCTATTCTCAGTCTTCATCTTAGTTGGTCAGCAGCAATCAACATAATTGATGACCTGATTTTTTCCCCCCTAATTTGCATAAGGAACATTCCACTCTGATTTTATTCCTACTTCATTAATCATTCCCCTCAATGACTTTTTCTAGTTCCTTTTTATCCTTTGATTTTTAAACATTTGAATTCCCTGGGGCTTTAAATTTTGGACCTTCTACCTTCTCTGACTTCACTCAATTCACTCTTCCATAATGATATCTAGACTTATGGTTTTAAATTTCATTTATACACAGATGACTCCCCCAAGGTAGGTACTGTACTTCTCAGCTGTACTTCTTCCATATATTTTAGATAAATACATCTATGCTTTCAATATCTCCATGTGTATATCTAATTCACATCTTAAACCTAATATACAAAAATTCAAATTTACTCTTTTTATCCCAAATTATTCTTCCAATTTCTTCCTTCACAGTTAATTGAAATTCTTTGCAGTGGAATAGAGAAAAAAAAAATGTTGAAGACTCTCTTGTATCTTCCTATCTCTCACAGTCTACAGCTAACCATTCAAAATAAATTTGCTTTTGAAATAATTTTGTAATATAATAACATCTTATTACTTTCATTGCTTCCACCTGTGTGTTCAAGCTACCACCATATCCCCATAGTATATACTTTCAAGACAATGGTCATACTGATATATATTTATATACTTTAATTGAAACATGGTTGATTTACTATATCCATTAGTTTCAGTTACGTAGCACAGTGATCCAGTGTTTTTATAGATTATACTCCTTTTCAAGTTATTGCAAAATAATGGCTATATTTCCCTGTACTGTATATCTTTGTGGCTTTACAGTCACGCTGATATTTTTAAACATAAGTGTAAGCATATTAACTGCCCAATATTCTCTAAGGAGTTTTCATGCTATAAAAAATAAAGATAAAAAGAGTGAGACATACTTTCCTACATGAGCAGGACACTGGCTGGCTGGCAGATATCAATCACTAGCTCTGTCTTCCTGGCAGACTCCTTCCTTTCCGCATTTCCTTACAATGCCTGTAGAGTAAGGATGCTCCTACCACAGGATCTTTGCACTTGCCCCCCTCTCAGTCTAATGGCTCTCTCTTCTTATGTCAATGACCCTTTGACTGCCTCATCTTTTCTGGATTTTTGCTTAAATGTGAGCGTATTACCAAAGCCTTTAATACTACCTATATTCTTCGTTGCTCAGTTTTTCTTTAAAAGACACATCACTACTTATCATAATGTGTATTTTACTTTTTATTAGTTTACTATCTATCTTCCTTATGAAGATGTGTGCTGTGAGGGCAGGTAATTTTTAAACATTTTTACTGCTATATTCTATCACTATAAAAACACTGCCAAAATAGAAAGGTGCAATATACATTGTTGAATTAATTAAGAATAAAATAGACAAGTGTCTTATAAAGTATACAAATAAAACAATACAGTATTGTGATTCCAGAGAATCATCAGAAAACAAAACAAAAATGAGCAATCAAAAGGCCAGTAAGTACTGGGGAAACCTGCACAGATGAAGTGAAGTAAAGAATAAATTTAAAAAATGGTTTAGTTTGCAGATACCCACGACATCCCCTGCCCCCAACCCTCAACACATACATAAACTAGGGAGCTACTTAAGAAAAAAAGAAAACAAAACAAAAATAGCCAACCAAACAAAAAAGCAGCTACGTGCTGGGAGGCATGGTAGGCTGTATTCCTAAAAGATTAAGTACTGAACTGGGATATAAAATACCATCAAAAAGTCTGTGAAAAATAGTTCAATTCAATGTAGCTTTTCAATTAAATTCAATTAATGTTTCTAATACAGTATTTCAAGTCAAGCCTGGCATATTACTTCTGATGTATCTTTAAAAAACAAAAATAAATAAAACTTACAATAAGCTTTTCACAGTGAGAAAGCCAATTAGGCTGTTAACTACTTCCAGTTGTAATCCATTCCTGATTTATCATAAGATTAAAATTCTGTCCTCCGTTTGGTTGAGTGTAGTTACCGCTGCCAGAGAAGGCAATGGCACCCCACTCCAGTGCTCTTGCCTGGACAATCCCATGGATGGAGGAGCCTGGTGGGCTGCAGTCCATGGGGTCGCTAAGAGTCGGACACGACTGAGCGACTTCACTTTCACTTTTCACTTTCACACATTGGAGAAGGCAATGGCAACCCACCCCAGTGTTCTTGCCTGGAGAATCCCAGGGACGGGGGAGCCTGGTGGGCTGCTGTCTATGGGGTCGCACAGAGTCAGACACGACTGAGGCGACTTAGCAGCAGCAGCAGTTACCACTGCAACTTCTGATCAGTGAGTTGTGAGCAGACATGTGCCCCCTGTGGGCCAAAACATTAATTCCTAGTCCAAGACCCCCCAGAGCTGCTTTCTCTCCAGCACACTGATCAGTAACGTGTCAGACTGGTGAGTGTTTCCATGTGGAGTCTGACTATGATGAACAGATGTCTCATCCCCAAACTGCACTGATCTGTAATACAAGCAGCGTGACAGGGCAGTAAGCTCACATCTACACCTATATCTCTGTATCTCGGTCTCTATCTCTACCTCTATCTCAGTGTCTATACCCAGACTATTTTGAGTGATACAAAGAGGAAGCCAAGGAAACATCTGTGTCTCTTAATATAGTTAGCTATACTTTTCAAAAATATTGCAAGCGATGGCTGTGCTATTTTGAAACTGAAAGTCAAGTCTGACTTTTTGTGACCTCATAGACTGTCGTCCACCAGGCTCTTTTTCTCCAAGGAATTCTCCAGGCGAGAATACTGGAGTGGGTTGCTATTTCCTTCTCGAGGGTGTCTTCCTGACCTAGGAATTGAACCCAGGTCTCCTGCATTGCAGGCAGATTCTTTACCATCTGAGCCAACAGGAAAGCCCTGTTTTACTATACTTATATAGTCAACATCAGGAGAAACTGAGTGAAAGGTTTATGGGTTTTTTCTGTATTATTTTTTATAACTGCATGTGGATGTACACTTATCTGAAAATTAAAAGTTTTTTTTTAATGCAAAAAAAAAATTATTGCAGGTGAAATCACTCCTTTATTACATTTATTTTTTTCATAATCACTCTGAATATTTTTTGAAGTCATCTGGGCTTTTTCTTATTGTACAGTCATAAATTGCTGCATAATAAAAAGTAGCAACATAGAACAGCAAAATATATTTTTATAGAGTGTCTGTGGGAAGGGAATTCAGGATTGGCTTAACTGGGTCCTCTGTCTTTGGGCTGCGGTTAAGGGCTCTGGTCATCTCAAGGTTTAACTTGGGGAAAATCCACTTCTAAGATTATTTTTGCAGGCCTCAGGTTCTTGCTGACTGTTGGCAAGAGTCATCTGTTCCTTACCTCATGGGCCTCTCTGTAGGACAGCCTGCAACGTGGGAACTGGCTTCCCTTCAGAGCAAGAAAGATAGTAAGAAAAGGGGAAATAAGAGACAGACTCTAAACCTAATCTCTGATGTGACAAACTTTTGTTGTATTTGTTTGATATTAATCATTACGTCCAGTCCACACTCAAGAGGAGGAGACTCACACAAAGGGTAAACATTAGCAAGTGGAAACAGCAGAGGGCCATTTCAGAGGCTGCCCACCACATCACTATTAGATCCTTCCCTGCCTCTGACCCACTTCTCTGGCCAAATAATACTTATTGCTTTTAAGAAGGTAACTTAAAACATATTATATATTATCTGGGCTTTTAATCCCCACTGTTGCTTTTTTAAAAACTAAACCTAATATTCACAACTTGAAAAAATGTACTCTCTTGATCTTAAGAAATTTAAAGGAATAAATGTAATAACTTCCTATACCTTAAACATTCCTGATCTATAAGAATTTGCATGGTAGATGGTATTCTTTAAAGACCAATATCTGCAAATCAACCTCTAATTGCTTATTTTTTTTTCCCTCAAGTCAAGTTATAGAACTTACAAAAGTTAAAACACTTGTGGATCTACTGTTATAAACTCTATGACATGAGTCATTATGTCTTTTGTTTTACAAGCTGTTTTCCTATAATAATTTTAGTATAAAGTACCACTGTGTAAATTTCAATTATTTAGGGAAAAAACTGAGGAAATTATATAAACTAAACATAGACACAAGGGAAAGTGCAAAGAGATTGCTTTATGGCAATTAGAACTCTGAGACACAGAGCAATTATTTAAAATTGAAAGCCTTGATACATAGCTATCTATAAAAATTCTTGTTGTTGTTCAGTGGCTCAGTTGTGTCCGATCTTCTTGGCTCCATGAACTGCAGCACATCAGGCTTCCCTGTCCTTCACCATCTCCCGAAACTTGCTCAAACTCATGTCAACTGAGTCAGTGATGCCATCCAACCACCTCGTCCCCTGCCGTCCCCTTCTTCTCTTGCCTTCTATCTTTTCCAGCATCAAAGTATTTTCCAATGAGTTGGTTCTTTGCATCATGAGGCCAAAGTATTGGAGATTCAGCATCAGTCCTTCCCATGAATATTCAGGGTTGATTTTCTTCAGGATTGACTGGTTTGATCTCCTTGCTGTTGAAGGAACTCTCAAGAGTCTTCTGCAACACCACAGTTTGAAAGCATCAATTCTTTGGCACTCAGCCTTTCTTACGGTCCAATTATTACATCTGTACAGGACGACTGGAAAAACCATAGCTTTGACTATACGGACCTTTGTCGGCAGAGTAACGTCTCTGCTTTTTAATACAATTATACTGGTGAACTGCTCAAATCCCATGCTCTGTGACAACATAGAGGAGTGGGACGAGGTGGGAAGTGGGACAGAGGTTCAAAAGGGATGGGACCTATGTACATCTCTGGCTGATTTGTGTTGACGTATGGCAGAAACCAACATGATATAGTAAAGTGATTATCCTCTAATTAAACATAAATTTAAAAAATTAAAAAAAATAAACTGTGTCTAAACTCAGTTGAGGGATATTCATAATCCTTCAAAGTCTAAGCATAACAAATTTCAAAATGTTTCAGTAGGTTTTTCAATTGTACTTACAAAAACAAAAATCCCTAACAGTTAGACAACCTGGAACATTCTGCCAATCTCACCATTTGCCTTTTCCATCAGTGCTCTCGCTATTTCTTTCTATGAGGCACGCTTGACAGGGCTAGAGTAGGGTGATTATATCACTTAGAAATCCCGCTAGAGGTTTAAAGACAGGGGGTTTTCAGGAAGTTTGAGAGACTGTTGTGAGCTACTGACCACCCAAGAAAAGAATCCAGTAACTTAGCAACAATCTAATCTACCTTGAATGAAGACGGGTGCATCCAAGCGTCAGGCACACTCAAGCCACAAACCCTGATAGTTATAACACAAGACAGTAGATCCGGGGACTGAATCTTGTTACCTAAAGTCCGGGAGTTAACAGTTCATGAAGAGTTACATTTCTGCATGAGGTTAAGTCAGGAATACGTGAAAGGGAAAGCAAACTAGGTGAAAGGGGACATTATACTGAAACCTGAGCTGAATTAGCATATTTTAGTAAATGTTATCACCCTTCTGCTAATATACACATGATTTAAATAGCACCAAAACTGGCTCAGTCAAACCATGTAGGTTCAAAGGAAAAACTAACAGTGTAAGTCTTCACGTCTACCCAAGAATGAGGAAGGAGGTGATGGTCTCCCCTCTCTGTTTTTTCCTATTATTATAAAAATGAACTTTTTTCTCTAGGCTGTGCTCCCTTGCCTACCCACCTGTATTTCTTACAACTGACCCGTGCTTATAAACTCACATTTTTCCTGTCACTTTGCTTCTCGCTGAGTTCTTTTTGCCACGAGACTAAAGAACCTGAATGTCAGTAAGTCCTGGCACCAAGTGAGCAATTTCAATTAAAAGACAATGCATTGAAACATGTATATTATCTAGGGTGAAACAGATCACCAGCCCAGGTTGGATGCGTGAGACAAGTGCTCGGGTCTGGTGGGCTGGGAGGACCCAGAGGAATCGGGTGGAGAGGGAGGTGGGAGGGGGGATGGGGATGGGGAATACATGTAACTCTATGGCTGGTTCATGTCAATATATGACAAAAACCACTACAATATTGTAAAGTAATTAGCCTCCAACTAATAAAAATAAATGAAAAAAAAAAAAAAAAAAAGACAATGGGTTTGAGTCCCCTCTTAATTCAGGGATTTTGTGGACTCAAGTCCCAATCTGAGTTACGGCTAGGTTCGAATCTCATCTGAGCAGGAATGCAGTTTCATATTGACCTTTGCTTCTGTTCCCATAGTCACTTTTGTATCCTCACAAACACAATTATACTTATTTTGAGAAAAGAGTGAGCAAATAATTTATACATTGCATATCCATAAGACAGATGCTACAGAGAGATTGCCTGGTGATATGGAATCTCTTAGCCATATAGTATATATTTCCAAATTGAAAGAGGTTTATAGGATACAGGATACAAGGAAGCTTCTTTTCCTGTTAAGCTTTTTTTTTTTTTTAACACATACACACACGTGTGTGTGTGTGTGAAAATGATGAGTAATTGAATCAAAAAGTTTAAAAATTGAATGATAATCAGGAAGTTAAGCTTCTGTGTATCCTAAAAACATCAACTTGTAGTTGAAGTGAAGAGAAAGTAGAAAAGTTTTTCATCTTTTGGAGAGAAGTACAGCAAATCCTCTTGGAAATTATATTCATTACAATTGTTCTCTTATGAAAGATTTTCTGCTAATTGGCATTGGGTACTTCACAAGCCAGCTGTCACCTAATTACAGAACCTGAAAATATTTTAGGAAGTTTTACTCTGAATTGAAAACTCCACATAAAAATAAACAAAACTGCTGTCACTTATAAAATCATAAAGCCTAGTTTCATTTCTTACTTGGTTTCATATATAATAGGGTTTAAAATAAGAAGAAAATACAGTGTGACACATGAGAATGAAAAAAAATTTGGTCTTGGCAGGGAAAGAAAAAATGATCCTGAAGTTTTGAGTGAATAAACAATGTTCTTAATGTTAATTTCCCACATGGTGCTCACTAGTTTCATTTAACCACGTGCAACTCTTGAATCTGGCAAGTAAAACAAAATGCTCCAGTCTGCTTGAAAATAAACCACCTGTATTTGTTTATATTTAAATCAGTTATCTCTGGAATAACAAGAATATTTCATTAAACTCTCAGAGTTTTTCATTTGTTGTTCAATAAAAGTAGATTTAGATTTTCCTCCATAATAAAAAACAAACATTTTAAGTCAGACTAGAATAACTTGAACACTGTATCAAAACTTAGCTGTGTGCAGCATTTACAAATGCAAGCCACCTTATGTTAAAAAGCAAACAAAAACTTACTTACAAAAGGTTAAACTTAAAATATTGAAAATTTTAATTGTCATATCAGATATTTCAATATCCATAAAGCAATTATATGGCAAAATAATTTCTCTTCAGTGTTGGTGCATTAAATGGGTTAGCATTGATTTGTGATAACAGAATCAACTATGGCTAATATACATAAATAAATCCCAGGATAGCTTAGATACTGGCTGTATTTCTATCTTTAAATTTGGCTGAAAATTTGAGGGAATGGAAAGTGGTTCTTTACAACACTGGGAAACAAATAATTTAATTAGCTCTGATTTTATGACTTCTGGAAACTGCAAGTCTCTCATCCCAATGCTTCTCCATAGGCCCTCTTCATCCTCACCTGTCATTTTACAGATTAATCCATGTGTTTATCTCACTCTCTTAAATTTATCCACATTGTTTCTGTTATATCCCAAATTCTGTTTCTTTTTTTCCTCATATAGAACATTTTAGACATCTATTTGTTAAACTGCTCCCTGGGATGTTGTTCCCTATGAGCTTTGGATTTCATTGTCAAAAACAATTATCAAGGTATTTTCAAAACCCAAATGCCATGAATTCTCAAGATAAATTAAAACACTCTTAAGACAGAAGTGACTGCATTCAAATAAATTACTTAGCAAATCCTCTCATATTTCTCTATTTTTTAATTAATATATTTCATATTTTAGTACATTTTTAGATTTACAAACTAACTGACCAGCTATATAATGAAATTCAGCATATCCACCTCCCACTTAGTTTCCTCTATTAATAACATCTTGCATTCACGTTGTTTACATCTTACAATCAATATTGACACATTACACATAATCCATAATTTACACCAGGGCTCACTCATCACGCCGTACAGTTCTATCAGTTTTGACAAATGCATACTGCCATGTACACACCATTATAGTTTCACACAGGATAGTCTTTATCCACCCTAAAAATTCCCTGTTTTTCATCTACTCATCTTTCTGAAGGGGAGCAAAATACATCAACCCAAGATGTGGCCCTTTGGCATACTATTTTGAGCTGGTTATTTTTAAGAAACAGCAGACATAGGAGAGGCTCTGAAAACTGAGTAGAAGTTACCCTTCTGTAAGAAACATTTACACCGTAAGAGAAATCTCCGTTTGTAAGAGTTTCTCCCTTTCTGTACCAGGAAGAGGACTGAGATAGGCTGGAGCCTGGACCCTTCACTGAAGTTCTTGTGCCTGGACGAATGCCTCCCCAGGAAACAAAATAAAAGGACCTATAAAGGAGTAAAAATAAGTGCATGCATGCACAGCCGGGGGAAATTCTGGACAAAAGACACAAGAAGACCAAATAATAATAATAATAATAACCAAACAAACCCAACTGCCACTTCTGAAGAACTTTCAAAACACGATGTTGGGAGCCAAAGCAGGGCAGTGCACATGCCCCCTGCCGTAACACCACCAAAGAGGCTGGCAAAACCCCTCTGGCCCAACCTCTAGACACACCCCCCTTCCCTCATCTCGTATAAGGAATCAGCTCTCCCCCTTCTTGAGGGGTGAGCAAGGGAACATGTTACTTGTTTTTGCTCCTCTTGCGGCTGCAAGAGCCCCAATAAAACCTTACCTGAATTTCGTCTGGCCTCTAGTCCATTTATATTGACCGGGGAAGGCCAAGAACCCTGGTCAGTATCAGGATTGCCTACACAGCTCCAGAAGCTTTATCAATGGGCAAGGCAACAACTTATATCTGCAAAATAACCTACCCCTCTTACTATGCATTTCTTGATATCCTCCTATAACTGACCCCCTCTTACCTCCAACATTTTCTTTTGTCTTTAGCTACAGTTGGTATTTAAGGTGGTGGCTTGGGCCATTTAGGGAAGTTGCTCAGTTTTCCTGGGTAATCCCATGTATATAGGAGGTATATTAGTTATTAAACTTCTGTGTGTTTTTCTCCTGTTAATCTATCTTTCATCACAGAGAGCATCTCATCCAAGAATCTAGAAAGGTGTAGAGCAAATTCTTTTTCCTCACCTACACTTCCCTTCCTTCCAAAGAACATCTGACTATCACTCATCTTTTTACTGTCTCTGTAGTTCTGGCTTGTCCATGTTATATAATTAAATACATTCATTACTCAAATATGCATTTATATACATTTAATTTTCCTCCATGTATAAAATTTGCTTTATACAAGAATAAAAAAAAGTTCAATACTGGAATTTCATTTGGATCAAACTAAATATGATGTGACTAAAATAATGGTCTTTCTTGAAGAGTAGTTTGGGCAACCAACCTCTTCATGATGGAGCATTGTAAAAATATAATAACATTATAAATAATAATTATTTATTATTAATTGGGCCCAGATTTTGTCAGTGTTACAACATTATAAAAGGGAGTGATCTAAAAATAATTCCTACTTTACTGAGCAATTCCGCTCCTGGGTATATATGCAAGAATAATAAAAATACTGATTCAAAAAGTGCCTCCCAATGTTCACAGCTGCATTATTTCCAACAGCTAAGATATGAAAGCAAGTGCCCATCAACAGATGAATAGATAAAGAGGATGTGGTATCTTTAGGTCCACACCAGAATGGTACTCAACCATTAAAAAAAGAATGAGATTTTGCCATTTGCAGCAACATGAATGGACTTGGACAGTGTTATGATAAGTGAAATAAGTCAGACAGAGAAAGACAAATAACATCTGAGATCATTTATATGTGAAATATGAACAACATAACAAACTAAAGAATATTTTAATAGCAAAAAAGAAACAGACCCACAGATATAGAGGACAGACTAATGGTTACCAAGTAGGGAAGGGAAGAGGGAGGAGCAAGTTAGGGGTAGGAGGTTAAGAAGTACAAACTATCATGTACAAAGTAAATAAGCTACAAGGATGTATTGTACAATTCAGGGAATATAGCCAATATTTTATAATATCTATAAAAGGAGTGTAACCTTTAGAAATTGTGAATCACTAATTTAAATCACAAAAAATTTAAAAAATAGTGTCAAAAAAATAATTCCTACTTTTATCCCTCCCCAAATCTATCCTCATATGTGAAGGTGGTTGTCTCATAATTAGCATCTAATATACCAGAGATAAACAGAACAGATGTATGTTCAGCTGAATATTGCACATAAATATGCATTTTAATCATTTGTCACTTACCTACTTTTGCAATTGTAAATTATAGTCTTTTTAAATTAGAGTACACAACAGATGGTTAAGAGTTAGTTAAAAGTGATGTTTCCTTTAATATGAACTACTGTGCCAAGCGATCTCACATTACAACAGTTAATTCATTCAGTACCCCAATTTATATACTGTATTAAAATATATTGACTTAAATGAGCATTTCAGCCACATTTGCCGTATCATGAGTCTGGTTACTGTAGTGTACTCAACCTATCTAAAGGAAAGAAAAAAATGGAAGAAGAGACGCTAGTAAGAAATAACACCATGAAATGACAAGATTCAGCATGATAAGAGATTCAATTACTATCCCCACTTTCCTTTATGGGAAAAGAAATCTTACATATCCATGATTATAATAATAATATGATTTTCACTAAAGTGAGTTTCACAATAGAAAACTAATAGCCTGCTGAGGCACTTTAGTTTCTTCCGGTGTATGTCATTATGTTTGTAAGTAATAATAATTAAAAAGACACACCATATCATACATATAGAAGAGAATGATTATTGAGTGAGGTTTTGATTCATAGGTGGGTACCAATATATTCAATACAGGCCATGTAGTACTTATACATACACACTCACACACACACACACACACACATATATATGTATTATATATATATACACACATATGTATTACCTTGTTTGTGCAAGAGTGTTCAGATATTTTCTGCCAAATAATCTGATTATTACACTTTAGGACATACTCAATCACCCTCCGCCCAGTATAAATGTTTTAAATTCACTAATGATGCACCCATACAAAGGACCCAAATATTTTGAAAGCGATATTAGTCTTTTTTCTTGTTATAAATATTAATGAAGTTAATTTTATAGGAAATGAACATTAAAACACATTACAACAGCCAAAGTAATCTGACCTTTCTACAGTTTTACATATCTAGATTTCTATTGCATTAATATATAGAGGCTAAAGATGTATGATATGTGCAACTGGAGAAATAATTTAAATTCAGTTATTTACCTAGCTTTAGCCATTTAATTTTAACTACCCCAGATTATTTTCCAGACCATAAAAACTGTGCCAAGTAAACAGAGGTGTGTGAGAAACCTCTGAATTCACCTTACAGAAATATCAGTGTAGATATATTTACTTCCACTCAAAACACCTTTATGAGTCTTTTAGATCAATATCTGGTATGACCTTTTGGAGTGAGCTGATTTCAGTGAGGGTACACATAGGAAAAGCAGTACGTAATGGGACTATCAGCTTTTCACCAAGTAGCTCTCTTCATATTTTTCTGTAGTCAGATGCTCTAGAGCATCAGATGCCCTCTTTTGGGTCATTTGTGGAGAGCTGATGTGTGCCGCATTCACTGGTCTTGGAGGACCCTCTGAACTACTCAACTTTCACATTCTGTGATGCACTTTCTCAGCTCCTGTCCACCCCCACCCAGCGACTTACTCTATACATTCTTTCTGCTGAAGTTACTTTGCTCCAAGAGACCCAACCATTGGTCGGGTTCCTATCAAATGGCGAATATTCAGCTCCTATTCTGGATATACACGTTGTCCACTAGGAATTTCTGGCTTTCTGTCATGAAAATTACAGGTTGTACTGACTTTTCTAAAGCTTTCTTCCTTCATTCTTCTTTGACAGAAAGTTCTAGGTGGCCATTACTGTCAAAATTCCCCAGTTTTTTTTTCCTTAAATACAAGACATTCAAATAGGAAAAGAAGTACGTCAAGGCTGTATATTGTCACCCTGCTTATTTAACTTATATGCAGAGTACATCATGAGAAACACTGGGCTGGAAGAAGCACAAGCTGGAATCAAGACTGCCAGGAGAAATATAAATAACCTGAGATATGCAGATGACACCACCCTTATAGCAGAAAGTGGAGAAGAACTAAAGAGCCTCTTGATAAAAGTTAAAGAGGAGAGTGAAAAATTTGGCTTAAAACTTAACATTCAGAAAACTAAGATCATGGCATCTGGTTCCATCACTTCATGGCAAATAGATGGGGGAACAATGGAAACAGTGACTGACTTTATTTTGGGGGGCTCCAAAATCACTGCAGATGGTGATTGCAGCAATGAAATTAAAAGATGCTTACTCCTTGGAAGGAAAGTTATAACCAACCTAGATAGCATATTAAAAAGCAGAGACATTATTTTACCAACAAAGGTCCATCTAGTCAAGGCTATGGTTTTTCCAGTGGTCATGCATAGATATGAGAGTTGAACTATAAAGAAAGCTGAGAGCCAAAGAATTGATGCTTTTGAACTGTGGTGTTGGAGAAGACTCTTGAGAGCCCCTTGGACTGCAAAGAGATCCAACTAGTCCATCCTAAAGGAAATCAGTCCTGGGTTTCATTGGAAGGACTGATGCTGAAGCTGAAACTCCAATACTTTGGCCACCTAATGCAAAGAACTGACTCCTTAGAAAAGACCCTGATGCTGGGAAAGACTGAGGGCAAGAGGAGAAGGGGACAACAGAGGATGAGATGGTTGGATGGCATCACCAACTCAATGGACATGGGTTTGGGTAAACTCCGGGAGCTGGTGATGGACAGGGAGGCCTGGTATGCTGCTGTTCATGGAGTTGCAAAGAGTTGGACATGGCTGAGTGACTGAACTGATTCAATTTCAGAAAACAGATGATGACTTTTCCAAAGAACTCCTCACTACTTCTCTGTCGGAAAAACTGAAGTGGTTATACAATTTTCTACTGCTTACTCAGCAAATACCTAGCCACGAAGAAAGATGATGATAGAAAGAAAGAAAGATGATAGTTTTCTCTTTATGAAGAGACCTCATTCTCACAACCAACTTTGTTTAAAGTGGGGCAGAAATATCTCTAAAGAGAAGAAGAGGGATTTGTAGTGACAATCCACTATGCCAACAATCCACTACACCACAGATTCTAGACTCGTCCTTTTTTATTTTAATTTCTTACAAAGGCTGGAAGTGAGTAATCAGTAAGTTACTGTTAGGACCTTTTCAATTTCCTTATTTTTTGAACATCTTTCATGAACTGGCCAAGCACTTCTCTTCAGAAAGTGGACCTATTTATCACATATCATTCCAAGATATCAAAGACAAAATTTAAAACCATTATCTTGGTGCACAGGCTTTTGCTCTGAATATTTTGGTTACTTAGGGTTACATCACTTTTTGAGCATACTGTTAGGTTGATTTTTAACATAACCAAAATGTATTACACTTTTTAAACTTAAGACAGCAATATTTTATATTAATCGTTCCAAATCTAAAAGATTAAGCCTTATTTTTTAATGCTGATATACCTGACATTTCCAAGACTCTGCCAATACACGAAGTGGATTGCATTTTTAAAATCTGAATGGAATTTATGGTAAATATGGTTCATAATTACTAGGACAATGAATATATATACATAAGTATTTGAATTTACCTTCTTAAATGTCACTTTTACATATAATTAAGTAAAATATAAATAAGTCACAGTAGAATTTTATGTCTTATAATTTTTTCCACAAACTGAATATTTTTAAAGAAATTATAGATTAGAATACTTAGATTGTTTTTAAAGCACCTAAAGAGGCTTAAATTATCTGTATGTTTTAGTCTGTTCAGGGTGCTATAACAAAATCCTATAGTACAGGTGGATTACAAACAATAAACACTACCTCACTTTACTCTGAAAGCAACTAGAGAAAGAAGAAAAAACAAAACCCAGAGTTGTAGAAGGAAAGAAATCATAAAGATCAGAGTAGAAATAAATGAAATAGAGGCAAAGGAAATGACAGAAAAATCAGTGAATCTAAAGGCTGGTTCTTGGAAAAGATAAACAGAAATCTTTAGTCAAATCTCTGATAAATCTTTAGTCAAACTCATTTAAATAAAAAGAGGGCTCAAATCAATAAAATTAGAAATGAAAAAGGAGACATTACAACTGACAACACAGAAATCCAAAGGATCGTAACAGACTACTACAAGCAACTATAGGCCAATAAAATGGAAAACCCAGAAGAACTATTGTACAAATTCTTAGAAAGGTATAATCTCCCAAGACTCAACCGACAAGAAATAGAAAATATGAAAAGACCCATCACAAGTATTAGTATTGAAACAATGACTTAAAAAAATTCAAAGAAACAAAAGTTTAGGACTAGATGGCTTCACAGGAAAATTCTATAAAATATTTAGAGATGAGCTAACACCTATCCTTCTGAAACTATTACAAAAATTTGCAGAGGAAGGAACTCACTCTATGAGGCCACCATCACCCTGATGCCCAAACCAAAGACACCACAAAAAAAGAAAATTTCAGACTGATATCACTGATAAACAGACACAAAAAAGTCAACAAAACACAAACAATCCAAAACAAACAACACATTAAAAGGATCACAAAACATGATCATATGGGATCTATCCTAGAGATGCAAGGATTTTTCAATATCTACAAATCAGTGTTATACACCACATTAACACATTGAAGGACAAAATCATACAGATTATTTCAATAAATGCAAAAAAACCCCTTTTTACAAAATTCAACACCCATTAATGATAAAATCTCTGCAGAAAGTGGGTATAGAAGGAACATATGTCAACCTAATAAAGGTCTTACATGAAAAAGCCACAGCTAACATCACACTCAACAGAGAAAAGCTGAAAGCATTTCCTCAAAGATCAGGAATAAGACAAGGATGTTCACTATTGCAACTTTTAATCAACATAGTTTTGAAAGTGAAAGTCCTAGTGAAAAAATCAGAGAAGTAAAAGAAAGGAATCCAAATTGTAAAGGAAGTAAAACTGCCACTGTTTGCAGATGACATGATACTATACATAGAAAATCCTAAAGATGCTACCAGAAAACTACTAGAGCTCAATCAACAAATTCGGTAAAGTTGCAGGACACAAAATTAATATACAGAAATCTCCTGCATTTCTAAACACAAAAAATGAGATCAGAAATGAAAATTAAGGAAACAATCCCATTCATCACTTCATCAAAAAGAATAAAATACCTAGGAATAAACTGACTTAAGGATACAAAAGACCTTTACTCTGAAAACTGTTAAGAAACTGATGAAAGAAACTGAAGATGAGACAAACAGGTGGGGAGATATACCATGTTCTTGGATTAAGAAAAGCAATATTGTCAAAATAAGTATACTACCCAAGGCATATATAGATTCAATGCAACCCCTGTCAAATTACCTATGGCATTTTTCACAGAACTAGAACAAAAAATTTTACAACATGTATGGAAAAACAAAAGACCATGAATAGCCAAAGCAAGTTTGAGAAAGAAAAACAGATCTGGAAGAATCAGGCTCCCTGAGTTCAGATTATACTACATAAGTACAGTCATTAAAACAGTATGGTACCAGCACACAAAACAGAAATATATACCAATGGAACAGGACGAAAAGCCCAGAAATAAATCCATCCACCCATGGTCAATTAATCTATGACAGAGGATACAAGAATATAAAATAAAGAAAAAAATCTCTTCAATAAGTGGTGCTGGGAAAACTGGACAACTACATGTAAAGGAATGAAATCAGAACATTCTTTAACAGTGTACATAAGAATAAAACAAAAATTGATCAAAGGACTAAATGTAAGATCAGATACTCTAAAACTCTCTGAGGAAAACATAGGCAGAACACTCTCTTACATAAATCACAGTAAGATTTTTGGTCCACCTCAAAGAATGATATAAATAAAAACAAAAATTTAAAAAATAAACAAAGTGAACCTAACTTAAAAGCTTTTGCAGAGCAAAGGAAATCATCAACAAAACAAAAAGTCAACACACAAAATGGGATAAAATATTTGCAAACAAAGCAACCAACAATGTGTTCATCTCCAAAATATACAAACTGCTCAGACAAGCTGAATATCAAAAACCAAGAACCCAATCAAAAAGTGGAGACAATATTTAGATAGACATTTCCTCCCAAAAGCATGCAATGATGGCCAAAAAGCACATAAAAAGGTGTTCAACATTGCTAATTATTAGAGAAAAGTAAATCAAAACTATAGTGAAGTATCACCTCACTCTGGTCAGAATGGCCATCATCAAAAAATCTATAAGCAATAAATGCTGGAGAGAGTGTGGAAGAAAGGAAACCCTCCTACACTGCTGGTGGGAATGTAAATTGGTACAGCCCATCCTGAAAATAGTATGGAAGTTCCTCAGAAACTAAGACTAGAACTACTAATACCATACGATCCTGCAGTCCCACTCCTGGGCCTATATTCAGAGAAAAACATACTTCAAAAAGATACATGCACCCCAAAATTCATTGCACCACTATTTATAGTATCCAAGACATGAAGCAACTTAAGTGTCCATCAACAGAGTAATGGATACAGATGTGGTACATGTACAATGGAATACTGGTCACAAAAAGAAGGAAATGATGCCACTTGCAGCAACCTGGATAGACCCAGAGAGTATCATGTTAAGTGAGATCTAAGAAAAGAACGATACAAATGAACATATTTATAAACAGATTCACAGACATAGAACACTGAATTATGGTTACCAACGGGGAAAGGTATAGGGAGGGAGGCATAAATTAGGAGGCTGTGATTAATATATATACACAGCACTTTATATAAAACAAATAATCAACAAGGCCCTATGTATAGCATGAGGATGCTCCTCAATGGGCGTCCCGGGTGGCTCACTGGTGAAGAATCCACCCATCAGTGCAGGGGACACCGAAGACTTGGGTTCAGTTTCTGTGTTGGGAAGATCCCCTGGAGAAGGATATGGCAGCCAACATCAGTATTATTGGCTGGAGAATCCCATGGCCAGAGGAGCCTGGTGGGCCACAGTCCATGGGGGCACAAAGAATTGGACATGACTGAACAACTGAACACTCATCCACTTTCCTCAACATCCTGTAACAACCTCTATAGGAAAAGAATCCAAAAAAGAATGGATACATGTATATGTGTAACTGAACCACTTTGCTATACACCTGAAACTAACGCAACACTGAACTAACTATAATATAAAATAAAAATGAAATTAAAAACAATTTTTTTAAAAAAGCACTTATCTCTGACTGTTTTGGAAGTTTATAAGTCCAAGATCAAGGGACCAACAGACTCACTGTCTGGTGAAAGCCTGCTTCCTGGTTCTTACCTGGTGGAAAGGATTAGGGGTCTCTCTGGTACCTCTTTTACAAAAACACAGATTTCACCCATAAGGACTCCACCCTAAAGAGCTAATAATCTTACCACAGATACCACCTTCTAATCCTGTTACCTTGATGGTTAGGATTTCAACGTATGACTTTTGTGGGAACACAGACAATTCAGTCTAAAGCAGTATGGCTCTTTCACCTCTCCAGTTTAGTCTAGATTTATTAGTTTTCTCTTAGAGAAATATAAAACACTTCTTATGCATACATTTGTCAGATGTTGAAGTTGTTTGAGTTACCATGCAACATTTATGCAACTTGTATGTGTGTGTGTGTATAAAACCACTAGCAAAGGGAATACGCTGAGTATGTTGTCAAAATATTACTGAATATTGTACATTATTCTACCTCTTGATACTGATTTTCACTCAAGTTTATGATTCCAATGCACAAAACGGCTTTTAAAGTGTTTGTTAGAGACCTCTTCAAGATGACACTATATGTGATAAAAAGCCCCGTCACTACCAGTGCCGTCAAAATTACACCAGAAGTCCCAATTTACAGTACTTTACCTTAATAAGGAAAATAATAGAAATTAGATATGTTTGCTTCCCTGTAATCAATGTAAAAACAAAAAATATGGAATAACAAAAAACTTTCTGAAAAAAAGATTTATATACATAATACATACAATGTATGAGATATTTATATAATTGTGAGAAAGGAACTTCCCTGGTGGCTCAGAAGGTAAAGAATCTACCTGCAAAGAAGGATACCCAGGTTCAATCCCTGGTTTGGAAAGATCCCCTGGAGAAGGGCATGGCAACCCACTCCAGTATTCTTGCCTGGAGAATCCCATGGGCAGAGGAGCCTGGCGGGCTACAGTCCCTGGGGTTGCAAAGGGTCGGACATGACTGAGCTACTAATACTACTACTAATGGCATAAGATAAAAGGTCTAGTTAAAATACAAACCATAAAAATAACATCTGCAGACAGCATATTTTATAGTATATTATTAGTAGAAAAATATTTATTGTACATTATTAATCAGTGTTTATTTATAAACCATTTTTAAGCTGACCATTTCTAATTTACATTTGAAAATAAATACTTTGACTGGGCACAGTTTTCTTTGCAACGAGAAGCACTAGAGCTTTAATAAGTACTGAGGGTTGCTGGTTTATATCATGGAGTAAATATCCATATAATAGATAACTTGCAGTGTAGTAATCATGCATTATAAGAGTTAACCCAATTTCAGTTAACAGCTAACACTTTAGCAAAAGTCAAAATTTTTATGGTACATTACTTTCAAAACCAACAATGAAAAAGTGATAATAAGAAAGTTAATGTCTCTAATAGGAAATAAGGATCATTTCAGGGATTAAGTCATTATAGCTGAGTGACGATAAATAATAGCAACTGGATATACAAATATTAACTCCATGACACTATTCTGAGCCCTGCAGTTCAATGATGATAGAATTTTGTTATAATTTCTCATTCTATGTCCTGTACCTCTAATGAATATCACTGATTGTGTCATTCTCAGGCAAAGCTAACATCAAGAGCAAAAATTTGAGGAGAATGTTATGCTCTGGAAAGAGAAATTACCCTTGAACAACACATAGGGATAGGTTAAAATCAGAAGTGTGAGTCAGAATGATAAAAACAACTGAGGTTCTTGGAAGTAGAAAATGAGAAGGGGTCAGTATGAATATAAATAATGTCAGAAAAAAATAACATCCTAAGTTAGATATGAACGAGTCAAAAGTACACAGAACTACAGAAAAGAGTAAGTTGAAACACTGCAAGTTCAGTATCAAGCAACATTTAGCATGATTCAAGCAAGTAACTGATTCAATACATTGCAATCAATAAAAATTGCATAGAAAATAAGACATTATTATGACATAGACTATAGGAAATGAAGTGATTAGAGAAGAGACTTAAATAGCAGTGAAAGCATGTGTATGAAAAGCTTTGAGGACCATGCTAAAGAAGGTGAAGCTAGATGGTAAGCATTAAGAAGCTACTGGGAGTTTGAAGAGACAGTTAGGAAATCTTAAAGTAAAATTGTCCATAATGTGGGATCTAGTGTTAAAGTACTTAGGTTGAATCCTTGTTTTGTCACTTACTAGTTCTGGGATCTTGGGCCAGGCAGTTAATTTCTCTGTGCCTCAGATTTCTTTTCTGTAAAATAGAGATAACAGCTATAAGTACATAATGTTATACAGACTAAACAGACTAAATAATTTAGTATTTATAAAGCTTTTTAAGCAGGGCTTCTAGCACAGCAAGTGATAACTGCATTTCAATAAATAAAACATAAAAGTAAATAAAATGAGCAAAGGGAATGTTATTGGCGTTTAGAAAATGCTGAACAGTTACCAACAATGTACTACTTGAAATTTTGTCTAAGAGATGGTGATGACCGGATTGCTAAAGCTTCTTGTGCACTCACTCTGGAACCTCCTGAGACAAATGAGGAGGTTTTTATTGTCTGCATTTATTTTAGTAAAGAGAGGGCCTTCCATTGTCAAGTTTGGGTTTGGCACAGTTACTCAAATATCCCACTCCAGTACTATTGTCTGGAAAACCCCGTGGACGGAGGAGCCCGGTAGGCTACAGTCCATGGGGTCGCAAAGAGTCGGACACGACTGAGCGACTTCACTTTCACTCTGGTGGATTACTAATCTGTACAGACTTCTTTCTGGCAATGTATGTGACAGTAGTCAAGACTTCTGATCATTGATGGAAGACAGTCAATGATAATCAACAGTCTAATGTCATACAGTGATTAGGCTAGGTAGGAGGGGATACCATGCTAGACACAGAAATAAAATTGTCAGACTTCAGAGATACATCTCTCTCTCTCCTTCTGTTTTACATGGACACACACACACCATGTTGCTGCTCTGTTTGCTGACACATAAGAAAACAAATCACAAATATCTTTATATTTCATGCCAAATATTTCAGTTTTAGCATAAAGACAGACAAACAGACCAGTGGAACAGAATAGAGTGCCAGGAAATAAATCCACATATATGGTCAACTGATGTTCAACAAGGGTGCCAAGGCTACACAATAAGAAAAGGATAATCTCTTCAACAGGTAGTACTGGAAAAATTAGATATCTACAAGCAAAGAATGATATGGGGCCCTTATCTCATACTATACACAAAAACTCCTAGAAAACAGAGTAATATCTTCTTGAGATTGGTCATGGCAGTGATTTCTTGGATATGATACAAAAAGCAAAACAACAAAAGCAGAAATAAACAAGTGGGACTATATCAAACTAAAAAGTTTCTGTGATGGTTGATGATTTAGTTGCTAAGTCATGCCAGACTCTTGCAACCCCGTGGACTGTAGCCTGCCAAGTTCCTCTGTTCGTCGAATTTCCCAGGCAAGAATACTGGAGTGGGTTGCCATTTCCTTTTCCAGGGGATCTTCCCAACCCAGAGATGGAACCCTTGTAACTTAAGTCTCCTGAATTGGCAGACAGATTCTTTAGCTGTACAGAAGCTTTACAAACATGTTTTCTGCATAAGCAAAAAAAAAGAAAAAACAGTCCAATTAAAACACGGGCTAAGGACTTGAACAGACATATTTCTAAAGAATATATACAAATGGCCAATAAGTATACAAAAAGATGCCGAAAACATCTCCAATCATCAAGAAATGCACATTAAAACCACAAAGGTATCATCTCACAGCTCTTAAGATGTCTGTTATCAAAATATAAAAGACAAGTGTTGGCAAAGTTACAGAGAGATTAGAACTCTTGTACAGTACTGGTAGAATGCAAAATAGTATAGTTACTATGGAAAATAGTATGGAAGCTCATAAAAATGGAACTATAATATGGTCCAAAAATTCTACTTCTGAGTATTTATCCAAAAAGACCTGAAATTAGAATCTCAAAGAAATATTATCACTAGTATATTCAGTGCAACTACTAACAGCCATATCAGATATCAAGAGTAATCAGATATTGAGGATGGAGGGTTTTTGCTAAACTGAGGGCAAGATTCTTGCTACAGTTGAATTTTATAAGGAAGAACACAGATAGACATAGAAGAGGGTTTGGGAATCTGACTAAAGCTTGAAAGTTTGATCAAGCAGAGAATTTTTTTCATCAGTGAAAATTGGACTTTCAATAGTTAATGAAGTATCAGTTTAACTGTATCAATACAATTTTGACAACTGGAAGCAAACTAAAAGCTAAAGCATGATGAAACAGTTTGGACTTAGGTTAAAGTAGTAAAAATAGGTGATTCAAAACAAGATCATTCAATAAATGTAATTATTAACTAAATAAAAATCTTGAAAAAAGGCAAAAAGTCTTTCAGTATCCATAATACAGGAAATGTAAATTAATTTTCCCAGGACTAAAATAAAACTCAAACTCATTGCAATGGAAAATTTAGTACGGTATGTTTTTCTGTGAGAGTAGTTACAACAAATTTATTTGGTTTGTGACCTGTTTCTCTCATATTATTGAATGACTGGCCTTTATTTTTATTTTTTTAATGTTTTTGGTTTTGGCTTCAGGACAGTTTACTGAATTCATAAAAATGAGTTAGAAAGCAGTCCTTTGTAAGCTGGTTTTGACTCTCTGGAAGGTTTCATTAAAACTGATGGCATTATTAATCATTTCAAACAATTTACCACTGAACATACATCTCTTTATATAAAAGTTTTAATTTACACTTTAAATTTAATAACTAGAGGACCACACAGTATTTGCTCTTTTTTGCATTTGTCAAGTAATGTTTTTCAAGAAATATGCTCATTCATCCAAATGTTTAAATTTATTTTCTTAGACTTGTGCAAGCTGTACAAATCTTATTATTTTTAATATTAAAATATCCATAGTGGTAATCATAGCTTTTGTTTCCAGTACTGTCAATTTGTGCTCCTTTCTTTTATTCATAAGATGTCCAAGAAGTCTAACATTTTTGATTTTCAAAGAATTTAATCTTTGGTTTGCTGACCTCTCTGTATATATTTAAATTTTTATTTCTGATTTTGTCTCAATTATTTCCTCCCTTCTACCTGTATTTATGTTTAATCTTTTTCCTAGATTATTAAGAAAAATGAAAGCTCCTTTACAATGGTTATTAATATTTTTCATGTTTCCATTTTTCACTTTGGAATATTTGCAAATTTTATTTTTTGTTTAATCCATGAGTTATTTAGAAGTGTACTGCTTGCTTGCTTAATGACTTTTCTATTATTTTATTCTAGCTTATTCAAACTGTTTTAAAAACAATTTTTTCAAATTTTAGTCTGGCTTTGTAATTTGTGGAGCCATGCTTTTATTAACCAGTTCATGATCCATTTTGGTAAATGGTCCAAGTGCATTTGAAAATTCTTTTCATTGTGGAGGTGAGAGTTGACGTGCTTTGTATGCATCAACTCACACCTCCTTTGTTCAAGTTTGTTTTTCACATTGTTCAGTTTTATATATATATACTTATATATATATATATATATATATACATATATATGTTGTTTTTTGTTTTTTTTTTTTGTTTTTTTTTTTTTGGTCTATGCCTATCAGTTACTAATAGAAGTTTCCTTTAAGCTTCCAAATAGAGACCTTCCTGGTGATCCAGTAGCCAAGATTCTGTGCTTCCACTGCAGGGAGAACAGGTTCCATCCGTCGTCTGGGAAATAAGAGTTCATGTGTTCCATATCTGTACAGCATAACCAAATCAATTAAACAAACAAAAGCAAAAAAAAAAAAAATTCTAAATATGATTCTGAATTTATCTAATAATCCTTTTATTTCTGTCATTTTGCCTTATATATTTGAAACCATGTTAATGCATACAAAATTGATCTTATTATATATGGAAGTTTCATTGAGCTTTAAGTTTAGGATGCTGGAATTACTAAACTGGCTTAGTTATTTTTATAGTTTTCCTAGCTTTTTATTTTTAAAATTTCTATTTTCTAATACTGAAGATTGATCAGAAGGAAATGATGTGCCTGGATGAAATGGAACTTTTTCCCTAATCCTCAACCTTATCCATGTAATATTTATATTATGATAAATAATATAGGAAAATAACATTTGTTTAATAATATATTTTAGAAGAAGATTGAAAATATTACTGGGTTTTTATGTAATGTTATGAATTTATCCACATCACAGATCACTGTTCAATTAAGCTGTTTCATAATACTGTCAAGAAAAATGTAATCATCCTTCAAACAACATAAAGCTTAAGCAATACACCTTGCCATTTACAGAATTTAAAATAAGTTAATTATTTTTATTTTTAATTCATGTTTGAGAAGGATTACCAGTGAACTGGGGGAAAATGCATGATTCAAGTTAATATGAACTTGACAGGTTGATAGGGAAATAATGTAACTGGGCGGTTCAGTGAATATGTAAACTTTTAAGGTGGAATGTTTATAATTTAGACAACTTCAACATGAACATCACTGACAAGCATAACCTTTCCTAGTTTCTTCTTTGATGCTAAGAATAAAACTTGGCAGAAGCATGCCATGAGTGCCCTCACTACCTCCAATATGATAATGCAGTATTTTATTTGAAAAACTGAAATAAATCAGGAGCTGTTTACTTTGTGGAAAAGAATATGGAAAATATGCTCTCCAAATCTTCACAAATAAAGGTAAACACCTTTTTACAAATAAAGGAAAACACATTTTTGTCATCTCATTATGTCTCAAATGACTTGACATTTAATAGCTTAAAATGCAATCAACACTAAAAGAATTAAAGAAAAATTGTGATCAAATATTTATGTTTCATACTTAAAAGGAAAAAAAATGTTAATAGCACTAGACCAGTGATTTCAATTACCAAGGGAAATGCAGGATTATTGGATTTAAAATGTTTACAAGACAACCTTTGTCTTTTCATCCAGAATCATTTTCTCTACCTGCATGATGATCAGCAGAGTAAGTTCTTCATAGTGGAATTCTTGCTCAAATATTTGTTATTCAATATCTCACACAGGTGGGAAAAGGAAGACAAATTAAATCAGAATACTGATTTGCTTAAAATATTTTTTAAAATATTTCTTGTGTTCTTGGTTTTATAATACACTGGTTAAGACTTTGAATTTAAGAGACTCCTAGAATGAAAATCTTAGCTCAGCCAAAAACAAGTTTAGTGAAAATAAAGATCTTATATAAAATCAATAATTCTCATGTTTTCTCATATGTAAGCGGGAATGATAATGCCTACTTAATGAATTGCTTCACTGCAATGGTTAATTTTAAGTGTCAGTTTGCTTAGAATATCATCCCAGAAATTTAATCAAACACTGATTTCATGGCTCTTATGATGGTATTTTGTAGATATGATTAACATTTACAATCAGTTGACTTAAAAAACAACAACAACAACAACAACAAATTTTGTAGTAGTGCCTTTGTCTGGTTTTGGCATCAGTGTCATGGCGGCCTGGTAGAATGACTTTGGAAATGTCCCCTCCTCAATTTTCCGGAATCATTTGAGAAGAATAGGTATTAGCTCTTACAATGTTTGGTAGAATTCCCCCTGTGAAACTGCCTGGTCCTGGACTTCTGTTTGCTGGGAGATTTTTTTATTAAAAATGCAATGTCACTACTGTTGACAAGTTTGTCCAGCTTCTCTATTTCTTCCTGATTCAAACTTGAAAAATTGCATATTTCTAGAAGAGTACCCATTTCTTCTAGGTTATCCAGTTTGTTGCCATATAAATATTTGTAGTATTCTCTTATGGATTTTTTGGTGTCTCTGTGGTATCCTTCGTTATTTCTCCTCTTTCATTTCTTACTTTGTTTATTTGGGTCCCCTCTTTTCTTCTTCTTGAGTCTAGTTAAGGCTTACCTTTTTGTTTCTCTTTGAAAAATTAGCTCCGGGTTTCACAGTGACCCAACAGGAGACTGAACCAAAACTACCTGCTAGTGTTGAAGGGCCTCCTGTGGAAACACGGGTCGTCAGGGGCTCACCACGGGGGGAGCACTGGAAGGTCCCCCTTGGTGTAAGCCTTCCAGGAGCTCCTCATTGACCCTACCCTGGAACTCACAGACCCCAGGGCTGGGCTGCCTCAGGCCAGACAACTACCAGGGAGGGAGTGCAACCCCACCCACCAGCAGATAATTGGGTTAAAGCTTCATGGAGCAGGGCCCTGCCCACCAGATCAAGACCCAGGTTTTCCCATTGCCAGTCCCTCCCACCAAGAGGCTAACACAAGCCTCTTAGCCTCATCCATCAGAGGGCAGGCAGATGAAGCAAGAAGCACATCTCACAGCAGCTAAATCAAAAGCCATATTAAAGAAAGTTAATTGTCATGAAAAAGCAGGAAGTTAAGTCCCAGATGAAAGGACAAGTCTCAGAAAAACTACTAAATGAAGTGGAGATAGGCAATCTCCAGAAAAAGAATTCAGAATAATGATAGTGAAGATGATCCAGGATCCAGGAAAAGAATGGAACCAAAGATTGAGAAGATATAAGAAAAGTTTACCAAAGACCTACAAGAACCAAAAAATAAGCAAAGAGAAATGAATAAATACACTAGAAGCAATCAAGCAAAATAACTAAGGCAGCAGAACAGATAAATGACCTGGAGAACAGAAGGGTGGAAATCACTGCCACAGAAAAGAATATAGAAAAAAGAATGAAAAGAAATGAAGACAGCCTAAGAGACCTTTCTGACAACATTAAATGCACTGACATTCACATTAAAGGCCCCAGAAGGAGAAGAGAGAGAGAAAGGACCTGAGAAAATGTTTGAAGAATAATAGCTGAAAATGTCCTGAACACGGGAAAGGAATAGTCAAGAGGAAGTACAGAGGGCCCCAGGCAGGATAAACCCAAGAAGGAATATCCCAAGACACATAGTAATCAAACTGACAAAAATCAGAGTCAGAGATACAGTATTAAAAACAACACGGGAAAAATGACAAATAACATATAGGGAACTCCCACAGGCTGTCAGATGATTTCTCAACAGAAACTCTGCAAACCAGAAGGGAATGACCTATTTAAAGTGATGAAAGGGAAGAACCTACAACCAAGAATACTTTGTCCAGCAAGACTCTCCTTCAGATTTGATGGAGAAATCAAAAGCTTGCCAGACAAGCAAAAGTTAAGAGAATTCACCACCACCAAACCAGCTTTACCAAAAATGCTAAAGGAACTTCTCCAGACAGGAGGACAAGACAAAGAAAAGACCTTCAGAAAGTCAACCCCAAACAATTGAGAAAATGGTAATAGGATCATCCATTCAGGTCAGTTCAGTTCAGTCGCTCAGTCGTGTCCAACTCTTTGCGACCCCATGAATCGCAGCACGCCAGGCCTCCCTGTCCGTCACCAACTCCCGGAGTTTACTCAAATTCATGTCCATCGAGTCTGTGATGCCATCCAACCATCTCAACCTCTGTCAACCCTTCTCCTCCTGCCCCCAATCTTTCCCAGCATCAAGGTCTTTTCCAATGAGTCAGCTCTTTGCATCAGGTGGCCAAAGTATTGGAGTTTCAGCTTCAACATCAGTCCTTCCAATGAACACCCAGGATTGATCTCCTTTAGGATGGACTGTTTGGATTTCCTTGCAGTCCAAGGCACTCTCAAGAGTCTTCTCCAATACCACAGTTCAAAAGCATCAATTCCTCTATGCTCAGCTTTCTTTATAGTCCAACTTTCACATCCATACCTGACCACTGGAAAAACCATAGCCTTGACTAAACGGACCTTTGTTGGCAAAGTAATGTCTCTGCTTTTTAACATGCTGTCTAGGTTGGTCATAATTTTCCTTCCAAGGAGTAAGCGTCTTTTAATTTCATGGCTGCAACAGGATCATACATATTGATAATTATCTTAAATGTAAGTAGATTAAATGCACCAACCAAAAAACACTGATTAGATGGATAACAACATGTACAGGTATGCACATCCACTTATCACATCACTCTTCTTGACCTCCCTCCAATTCTATGTAACTATTTTACATTGTTAAGTTAATCATGTTCCCATTTTGACTTGCAATTGTAATTACCTTTTTTTTGGGTCTGGCTATTGATTGTGAAAACTGATAAACCACCTTTACTATTGTGATTATGTAACTATCACTCACTTAATACCATTGTATCATGATTGGTCAACAGAAAAATAACAGAAATCTATATCACCAAAACTAGGACCGAATAGAAAAACCTGTAACCACTTTTTAAAATTCAGACGCATATCTGAATTATCTTAAAATGTTTTGAAAAATATAAATTCTCAGATGTTGCTTTTCTTCTCCAGAGCTCCAGATATGTTTCTAATGAGCAGTTATGTTTAAAACCATCTGGATTATATGATAATCTTTTCCTTTTGCCTAGTTTTACTTTTTATATTTTATATTCAGTGCTCCCATTTCATTTAGTTTATGCTCTCCAATTTCTCCATCTCTCTTTTTCTTTTTTTGTTCTTTCTCAAGCTTTATCAAGTTTAGTAAAAAAGCTTTTGTAAACATATAAATATGTATAACATGTATGTTTTAGAAACCTTATGAGTTTTTGCCTAAAAAAATTATGACATTTTGACTCCACTTGTTTGACTTAGTATGATAGAATGCTATATTTGTAATTAAAAACTAGATGCAACAAGCAACAAATGTTTACTGATAACACAAGGAAATATAGTCAATATCTTACAATAACCTATGAAAGAAAATAATTTCAAAAATAATGTTTATTTTTATAACTGAATCAACTTGCCGTGTACCTGAAACTGAATAAATTGATACTTCAATACAATATATATTTTAAAAAATTTACTCCTGGTTTCATTTATCTTTCCAACTTTATTTTTCTGGTTTCTGTTTTCTTTCAACTCCAGTTTTTATTATTTCCTTCCTTCTGACTTTGAGCTTGTTCTTTTTTCCCCAATTCTTTTAGATGTTACATTTGTTTCTGATACAAGTTAATTTTTCTTTTTCTTGCCATCCTGAAGAAACATGCCAGAGATTTATCAATTTTCCTAGAAGTTCTGAAAAAAATCTTTTGGGTTTTGTTTTTTATTCTTGTCATTGTATTTTATTTCTTCATTAATTTTTACTTCTTCTCCTACTTCATTTTTTCTAATTTCTTTGAGTAGAATGTGCTTTTCTTCCATATTCTTTAGATATAGACTTTTTCTTGCAACTACTCTCTCCTTCCCTTCTCTCTCTTCCTGTTGTTTATCATTATCTCTTTGATTGTGGGTAAAACAGTATTAAATCCATCCACTGAAATTTTAATATTTATTACTATGCACTTCAGCTGTGAAAGTAGCTAGTTCTCTGCCATATGTTTAATTTTTTTATATATATTTCTAAATACAAAACATAGTTATTTGTATTTAAGTCTGATGACTCTGTTATCCAGCACTTCTATTTTCTGTAACTTTCATTGTTTTTGGTCATGTTGCTCTTTCCTTTCTTCTGGCTGGTTATTTTTTTTTTTTTTTTTAATGAAGCTCCACATACACATGAAAATTGCAGAAATAATTTGAAGTACAACATATCATATTAATCTTTGAGGAACTTATCTTTGTTTCTGCCCTGTTTTGGGGGCACATGTAGTCTGCAATCACTTAATTCAGTTTCAGGAATGAAGATTATGTGAGCAACTGGGTTCATCAGGGTTCCCTCCTGTGTTCTTGGAACAACAACCCAACAATGTTAAAACTTTAGTTCAACTTCTTAACCTACTCGTTCTCCTCAAGCGGGGAAAGAAATTGATTTAAAAAACAGGGCAAAAGGGATCAATTGCTCTTTTCATGTCATTGGAATTCCATCCTGTCCAGATATGGCCTTATTTCTCCAATAAATTGTTAGGTATCTAGTACCCACAAAGCATATCTGTCACATGCTTTTTCAAGGGAATGTGTGGTCCAGACTACGTGGTCTACCATCACTCAAAGTCTGTATATTGCCTTTGACTTTCCAAAGAGATCTTTAGTGACCAGAGAACAGAGTTATACGATAACATTTTTGGATAAAAATAAGCACAAAATTTAGCATTTAAGAAACTATGAATAGTGTATCACCATCTTATGGCTATCAAACTATTTCTTTTCTCTCCTAATTATCCTGTTTCAATACCTTCTCCACAGGCTCCTTTGATAGGTTATTTCCTTAAACTGCAATTCCCCAGGGCTCTGCCTGTTGACTTCTCTTACATTTATGACCACCTTCTTCCTGACAGTCATGTACCTTTATCTACACGCTATGTTCATGTATATTTTGCATCTTTCAAATTTATATCTCCAGTCAGAATTCTCCTCTGAGTTCCGACCAGATTTGTTGCTGTTCAGTCACTAAGTTGTGTCTGACTCCAAGACCCCAGTTACCTACTAGATATTTCCAATCTTACCCAATTTCCTACTTGACAGAAACTCAACATGCCCTGAACTGAATTACTGTTCTTGTTTATCCTTAAACTTGCTTTTTGCATAACTTTTCCCTTCTCATTTAAGAAGAACTCCATCCCCAAGTGAAAACCTTAGAATTCAACTCCAGTCTTTCTCTTTCACCTTACTTTGTTGTTTGAACACATTCTTTTGCCTCTGTTTTGGAAAAATTAAAATACCCATTCATTTCTTACCACATCCATTGCTATTTGCCAGGTGCAAGTCACCATTGTTTCCAATCTGGATAAGAAATTACAGGGTTTAAAAGCTAGAGTAATCTTGTCACAATATAAGCTGGATCTTACCACTTGGTCCTGTTGTCAGTGTTATTCGGTCAGTTGGTCACGTCCCACTCTTTGTCCCAGTCCACATCCCAGGCTTCCCTGTCTTTTACCATTTCCCAGAGCTTGCTCAAACTCATGTCTATTGAGTAGGTGATGGTGATGCCATCCAACCATCTCATACTCTGTCATCCCCTTCTCCTCTTGCCTTCAATCTTTCCCAGCATCAAGGCCTTTTCTAATGAGTCAGCTCTTCTGTGAGGTGACCAAAGTATTGGAGCTTCAGCTTCAGCATCAGTCCTTTCAATGAATACTTAGGATTGATTTCCTTTAGGATTATTCCAAAGGCTTCCTCTGATACTTAGAGTAAATGTCAAAATCCTTTCAATCAAAGTCCTTTCAATCCCTGATCCCTTCAAATACTAATTTTCCTATTTTTCAAAGCCCCAGCTTATTTTATTTCATGAAATACTCAAATGGTTCTAATTCAGAAACAATAACTAATGAAAATAATTCATAAGCATTAAATAAAACGTCAGTTTCCCAGATGGCTCAGAGGTAAAGAATTTGCCTGCCAAGCAACAGACCTGGGTTTGATCCCTGGGTCACAAAGATCCCCTGGAGAAGGAAATGACAATCCACTCTAGTATTCTTTTTTTTTTTTTTTTTTCATTTATTTTTATTAGTTGGAGGCTAATTACTTCACAACAATGCAGTGGGTTTTGTCATACATTGACATGGATCAGCCATGGAGTTACATCTTGTCTGAGAAATACCAATGACAGAGAAGCCTAGCAGGCTATATGCAGTCCATGGGGTCACAAAGTGTCAGACATGACTGAGCACGCACACACACAAATAAAACGATGCATATCTAAATATCTGACACAACTGCTAGCGAGAAATGAATACTCAGCACTTCCCTGGTGGCTCAGTGGTAACAAATCTGCCTGCCAATGCAGAAGCTGCGGGTTTGACCGCTGGGTTGGGAAGATCCCCTGAAGAAGGAAATGGCAACCCACTCCACTATTCTTGCCTGGGAAATCTCATGGACAGAGGAGCCTGGCAGGCTACAGTCCAGGGAATCACAAAGAATTGGACAGGATTTAGTCACTAAAATAACAACAAATGGATAATCAATTGCTTTTTGTTCTTGCTGTTGACCTTGTATTTATTATATTTAAACAAACCATATTTTGGTCATGGAAGCATACACTATTTTAAGGGTATATGTTTCCAGATCCTTGAATCTGCCTTCGTAAATGTCTTATCTTGAGTGATTCTACAAAATATTGATTAATTTTCTAAAAGTGTATGATCTTTATGATAATTTTTACCTAAATTAGTTTCAAGCAAAAAAAAAAGAAAAGAAAAGAAAAGAAAAGAAAACACTTCCTGTGAGTCACAGAATAATAAGCACTTAAACTTGTTTGGTTCTTCACTGTGTCTATATTTGCCTCTTTCCATGTACCTATTATAAAACTAGTAGAGACTTACAGAATTTGTGATTTCCACTAACCACCATTTTTTGAAAATCCATCTGTAAATACTGAGAGACAGTAACTCATCGATTTGTCCTTGTACAAAGTCCATTACCTGACCATGTTTTGACCCTTAAAGAGATTTTCTCCAAAGAAGAACACAAGGTGCCCATTATGATTATCTCGGCAGTATAACAAATCACTGCCTCTGTGAACTTTTAGTCATTGACAGTGGCCCTCCAGATTTTATTGCTTTTATAAGAATTTTACAGGATTATTTGGTCATGTGTTTTACAAAAGAAACCATTGAGAGGCTTTAGGTTAAATTTTATCTAATATTTAATTATTGTGTCATTTGTATTATACAACAGTAGATGAAGTATTTTCTTAATTAGAAAGTGAAGTTGCTCAGTCCTGTCGGAGTCTTTGCAACCCAATGAACTATAGCCTACCACGCTCCTCTGCCCATGGGATTTTTCAGGCAAGAGTACTGGAGTGGGTTGCCATTTCCTTTTTCAGGGGATCTTCCCGACCCAGGTTTACTCCTAATTAGAGTAAATCTCAATTATATCCCAGAAGGACTATTTTGATCTGTACTTGATAACATATTACTAAACATTTTAATACCTACAGTATTTGAAGAGCATATTAGTAAAATACATTTTATGCTATGAATATAAAATATTGAAGATCTCAAAGGAAAAAAGTACATTTTTTTTACCATAATGATTCCAAGAAAATATAAGTGAAACCACTATGCATCCTGAATTAGTCACATATCAATGGCAACTTTAGGTAAATAATAGTCAAATAGCACTCATTTTCATGGAAAAATAAAGGACTATTTGTAAGATAAAATTCAACTTCAAAACAATGCCCATTTTCATACTTTTTTCATGTTCTAGTATCAGAGAATAAATCAGAATTTGTTTCTCCTGAAAATTTTGAAACATTCATAGCTATTCCCAGTTCTGAATCATTTAGCAAGACAACACGGAGTTTTTTGTAATTTTTTTCCTAGCCTCTTTTGGAATATATGGACTTTAATATCCTGCTACCAGTTCTTTTGTGGCTCAACTGGTAAAGAATCTGCCTGCAATGTGGGAGACCTGGGTTCAATCCTTGCATTGGGAAGATCCCCTATAGAAGGGAAAGGCGACCCACTTTAGTATTCAGGCCTGGAGAATTCCATGGACTGTATCGTCCATGGGGTTGCAAAGAGTTGGGCATGACTGAGCGACTTTCACTTCACCAGTTCTTTGGGACAAAAATGATCATATTCTTGAAGATCAATTAAACTCTAAACCTGACCATATTTCTACTTTTATTATTCTACAGAAGGTATAGAAGAATGCATTCTGCCATTTTACGTGATTAAATACTTCTTCCAGTCACAAATTATAAGTAATTCATTTATTCCTTCTTAAGGAGCTACTTGATGCTATATGGGGGCTTCACTGGAGGCCTAGTGGTAAAGAACCTGCCTGCCAATGCAGGAGATGTGGGTTTGATCCCCGGGTCAGAAAGATCCCCTGGAGAAGGAAATGGCCACCCACTCCAGTATTCTTGCCTGGGAAATCCCAAGGACAGAGGAGCCTGATGGCTACAGTCTATGGGGGTTGCTAAGGAGTCCCTGTAGCTCAAACGGTGAAGAATCTGCCTGTGATGCAGGAGACAGGGTTCAGTCCCTGGGATGGGACGTTCCTCTGGAGAAGGGAATGGAAATCCACTTCAGTATTCTTGCCTGGAAAATTCCATGGACAGAGAAGCTTGATGGGCTGCAGTCCATGGAGTCACAAAGAGTCAGACACGACTGAGTGACTAACACACAACGAGTCACACAGGACTTAGCAACTAAGTAACTATGACAACAAACAGATGTGTGCGCCCGAGGGTAAATCACACTGCTCATACCTTTAACATCCCCTGGAGTCTAATGGGACAGTTGCCACTCTTACTATGGCTCCTTTTCTGACTTCTGCCACTGCCACTAATTATTCCTTGCATAACATTTTGCACGTACTAGACACAGTTTTAAATTCTTTATATGTTCAATTTTATAGTCATATCTCATGTTATTTACTTATAACAATGTTGTTCCAGCTAAAGTGACTGCACCAAAGTAGTTAAAAATGCTATTCATGAGTAACTATTATGACTTTTATTTTCTATGTAGAGGAATTAGAATGCATTAATAACATGGATAATCTTCCATAAAAATGCACTGCTGCATATATTTTGGCAATCACTTGTCAGAGAAAGTAACTCAAAACTGAGTATTCATATTTTAAAATAACTTGTTTCTCGCCCTAGACAAAGATGCAAAATAGCTACTTAATTCTAGGGGAATAATGCAACAAAGAGAGTAGAAATTATTTTAATGGTTTTTCCCATTTATTTATTCTTGGCAAAGTTAAGCTGCAAACTTCTCCCTCTACCAAACTCAATTAACAAATATCTAATTATCTTAGTTGTTTTTTGATGCATGTAAATCTTATGATATTGTTATTTAAACTATAACAAAGGAAAAAAATTAACTTGTGAGAGGTTGTGTGTCTCATCTAGAGTTACTGAGTTAGTATGCAGTTGAATGAAAACATACATTAGAAAGTCTAGCTCAAGTTCCTGTGTAATGTTAATCACACACCAGGTTAATCAATTTTACCTACATGAGTTTAAGAGAGGAATTTCAGAGGAGTCAATTTATCGATTCTGAATGACCAAGACCAGTAAATGAGTCCGCTTAAGAGTATTGGAGACATACAACCACCATACCAATTGGAAAAAAAAAAAACAAAAAACCCCACTGCTCTACTAAATTATGACAGAGCAGAAAAGATGAGGTGATATTGTACAGTTAAATAGTGGCCTTTTGAAGTAGAGATCCCGGACTTGAACACTCTCTCTGAAACTTAAAAAGTTGTGCTGTGCTTAGCCACTCAGTTGTGTCTGACTCTTGGTGACCCCATGGACTGGAGCCCACCAACCTCCTCTGCCCATGGGGATTTTCCAGGCAAGAACACTGTAGTGGGTTGCCATGCCCTCTTCCAGGCGATCTTCCCAACCCAAGGATTGAACACAGGTCTCCCACATTGCAGGAGGACTCTTTACTGTTTGAGCCACTTAGGAAGCCCCAAAATACTGGAATGGGTAGCCTATCCCTTCTCCAGGAGATATTCCTGACCCAGGATCAAATCATGGTCTCCTGCATTGTACGCGGATTCTTTACCAGCTGAGCTACCAGTCGGTTCAGTTCAGTTCAGTCGCTCAGTCGTGTCCGACTCTCTGAGACCCCATGGACTGCAGCATGCCAGCCCTCCCTGTCCATCACCAACGCCTGAGGCTACCCAAACTCATGTCCATTGAGTCAGTGATGCCATCCAACCATATCATCCTCTGTCGTCCCCTTCTCCTCCTGCCCTCAATCTTTCCCAGCATCAGTTCAGTTCAGGTCAGTTCAGTCGCTCAGTTGTGTCCAACTCTTTGCGACCCCATGAATCGCAGCACGCCAGGCTTACTGGTCCATCACAAACTCCCAGAGTGTACTCAAATCCATATCCATTGTGTCGGTGATGCCATCCAGCCATCTCATCCTCCATCATCCCCTTATCCTTCTGCCCCCAATCCCTCCCAGCAACAGGGTCTTTTCCAAAGAGTCAACTCTTTGCATGAGGTGGCCAAAGTACTGGAGTTTCAGCTTCAGCATCAGTCTTTCCAATGAACTCCCAAGACTGACCTCCTTTAGGATGGACTGGTTGGATCTCCTTGCAGTCCAAGGGACTCTCAAGAGTCTTCTCCAATACCACAGTTCAAAAGCATCAATTCCTCTATGCTCAGCTTTCTTTTTAGTCCAACTCTCACATCCATACCTGACCACTGGAAAAGCCATAGCCTTGACTAGACAGACTTTTTTTGGCAAAGTAATGTCTCTGCTTTTTAATATGCTATCTAGGATTGTCATAACTTTCTTTCCAAGGAGCAAGTGTCTTTTAATTTCACGGCTGCAATCAACATCTGCAGTAATTTTGGAGCCCAAAAATATAAAGTCTGACACTGTTTCCACCGTTTCCCCATCTATTTGCCATGAAGTGATGGGACCAGATACCATGATCTTAGTTTTCTGAATGTTGAGCTTTAAGCCAACTTTTTCACTCTCCTCTTTCACTTTCATCAAGAAGCTCTTTAGTTCATCTTCACTTTCTGCCATAAGGGTGGTGTCATCTGCATATCTGAGTTTATTGATATTTCTCCTGGCAATCTTGATACCAGCTTGTGCTTCATCCAGCCCAGTGTTTCTCATGATGTACACTGCATATAAATTAAATAAGCAGGGTGAAAATATACAGCCTTGACGTACTCCTTTTCCTATTTGGAACCAGTCTGTTGTTCCATGTCCAGTTCTAACTGTTGCTTCCTGACCTGCATATAATTTTCTCAAGAAGCAGGTCAGATGGTCTGGTATTCCCATCTCTTGAAGAATTTTCCACAGTTTATTGTGATCCACACAGTCGAAGGCTTTGTCATAGTCAATAAAGCTACCAGGGAAGCCCAAAAAGCTGTGTGACCTTAGCCAAATAATTCAATCTCTCTGAATCTCAGTTTCTACATTTTTAAAAGAGCCAAAGTAGCAACTACCTCATAATGTGGTAATAAATAATAACTGAATTAATATATGTAAATTATATAACAGTGCCTGGTATGTAGAGTTATTGGAATTTTAATTATTGACATTATTATCACAAATTATTGCTCAGCAGATATTACTCATTGTATAAAGCTTCCCTCTGTAAGATGAATATATATATATATATATAAAATCCTTATGTAATGTACTTTAAAAACCTGCCATTTTATTTGTTATAAACGACTACTCAGATTTGTCACTAAGTTGTATTAAGTCCTTAATAAGAGAGCTAGAAATAGTCTCTTTGGTCACAGTCCTGAAAGCAATTGTGCATCTCATTAACATCTTAATCTGTTTTAAAAAATGTTTTAACATGGTATGGATATTGATGAACATGTGATCAAAACAGGTACTAATTTGTTAGTATCCATTGACAGCAAGTTCAGAGCCAGTTTTTACCAATCACTCAGTGATGATTATTTTTAAACTAACATTTAACCTGTCACAATATGATATTTGTCATTTATTTTTCTGCTCATTAAATCTATTTCTTTTTCAATTGCATTGCATTGTGGTCTCCAAAGTTTGCTGATAATATGCACGACAAAAATGCATTCACTAACAGTTGCAGATTACTTCCTCTGGAACAGACACTAGGATAAATGCTGTATGTATATTAATGTATTGAAACATGTCAATCATTAGAACTTTTGAAGTAGATTCAATTATTATTAGAATAAAACAAGAGAATTGCTCCTTGGGGAGTCAAAACATATCAAATAGTAACTTTTCTGTAGATTCTTTAATATTTAGAAAACCAGACTGCCTGCAAATAATTTTTTTTTAATTCTTCCTTTCCAATTTTTATTTATTTCATTTTTTAACATATTGTATTATCCAAGATCTTCAGTGCAATGTTTAGTAGAAGTCATGAGAGCAGACAACCATGCCTCATTCTCCATGTCAGAGAGAAGATATTTAGTTTTACACTATCAATTATGCTATTAGCTGTGGGTATCTTATGAAAGAAGATTGAAGTTTGTCAAATTTTTTTTATGTTCCTACCAAGGCAATCATATAGCTTTTCTTCTTTAGTCTGTGAGTATAGTGAATAAATTGATTTTTGTGTTACCAGAAAAACCACTACTTGGTCATGATGTATTAATCTTATAGTATATTACTGGATTTGATGTGCTAATTTTGTGTTAAGGACTTTTGTGTTTAAATTCACAGATTTTATTATTTCATAGTTTTTTTTGTTTGTTTGTTTTTTCCTTTGGTGGGGGTTTGTTTGTTAATGGCTTCATTTGAAACAGAGTAACACCAGTCTTAAAAAATACAATTTGCAGTAGTTTTGTCAATTTTCTAGAAATATCTATGTGGAGTTAGTATTAATTATTTCTTAAATATTTTGTCTACTCATCCATGAAGTAATCTAGGGGTAAAGCTATTTTTATGGAAATTTTTTGACATGACACCAATTCCTTAATAGATATAGGACTACTCAGTATATTTAACTCTCCTTGAGTGAGCTTTGGTAATTTTTGTCTTTCAAAGAATTTTTCCATTTTATTCATCTAACCAGACTTCTTGATGGCTGTTAATAACATTCTCTTATTTTTCTCATTGTGTAGGTAAAAGCTGTATTAACATCACCTCTATCATTCCTGATACTGAAGATTTATATCTTCTCACTTTTCTAAGTTTATTGGTCATTTCAAAGAAATTATTTGTTTCATTGTTTTTATCTATTGTGTGCAAATGTTTACAGCAAATATAAAAATCACCTAAAACATCTAAATATATTCCATCATTTAAAACAGAAAACAACCAAAATGTCTACCAACAGTTGAGTGAATCAACAAACTGTGAACTATCCATACAAGGAAATACTAGTCAGCAATATTATGATACCTGCAAAGCCATGAATGAATCTCAAAATAATTATGCTGAAAGTCAGACCAAAAGGTATCTATTGTAATGATCCCATTTGTTAAAATCTAAAAAAGATAAATTATCCAGAGAGACAGAGGGTAACTCAGTGATTTCCTGGAGAGAAAGGTAGGGAAATAAGGATTTAAAAGGGGTACAAGAAAAATGTCTGGAGTGACTGCTATGCTTAAATCTGTCTGTGGCAATGGTTTCTTAGCTATTTATGTATTTATGAAAACTCACCAAATTTCACACTTTAAATGTGTGTGCATGTGTGTGTGTGTGCGCATGCGTACACACTCAGCAGCTCAGACTCTTTGTGACCCCATGGACTGTAGCCTGCCAGGCTTCTCTGTCCATGGAATTTTCCAGGCAACAATACTAGAATGGGTTGCCATTTCCTTCTCTAGGGGATCTTCCAGACCCAGGGATTGGACCCACATCTCCCACACTGCAGACAGATTATTTACCATGTGAGCTTGTTGTAAATCAATTACACAGAAATAAAGCTATAAAATAGGATAGCCAAATATAACAGTCTCATGTGGTTTAGCCTAATATCTTCTCCATTTCACAGAAAAATATCCAGAAACAGAAATAGAATTGCCTAAAGTCACAAAGCCAGAAAGGTACAGAGACAGGATTCAAAGCCATAGAATATGTCTTCAGAGTCTGAATAACATACAGTGCCTCTTTAAGTGTGTGTTTTTTAAATTACATTCCCTTTACCATCCTTCTTTCCCTTACCTTTTTGTGTATGACTTGCTAACATTCAAGATAAGCATATTTACATTTATTTAAACAATTCAATTTTACTTCTATTATTAGTCGTACTATTGAAACTATATCACACTATTTTTGTTCTCCTGAGGGTACAAGATGGATCAAATGGGCTTTTTTTCTTTTATTAGTTTACTTAAAGGTATGAATCTTTAAGTAAGCTCACAAACTAACATATGTTATTTATAGAACAATAATGAATTGCTATTTACAGGTAATGTACCTGAGGGGAAATTGTCATCAGATTGGTAAACACCTATCATCATGTACTCTTTCTCATATATGTTGTTCATATTTAACAATAATGGGGACTCCTCATTCCTCTTAAGTGCTTTGACAACAATTGGGGTCTATCCTTATTATAATATTTATCCTACTTTATTATAATTAGTGATATAGTAGACAATTTATTTTACTCATTCAACAAAAGTCTTTAAGACAAAAGCTGTTACATTGATGCTTGCTTACCCAGGGCAAAAGCATAAATATTCAGAAAGAATCAGTACAATTAATATAAAAGATGTATATTGTAGATGGAAATCTTGAAGACTCTAAGTAGACAATCTGCTAGAGCTGAAATACGAGAACTGTCAAAAACTGAGTTTAATATCAGTAAATAAAAAGCTCAGATTAAGTAGCATGATGGATTTGCATACTGGAGAGAGATCTGTCTAGTCTTTCATGTACAATTACAAAAAATTGTAATATTTACAAAGAATAATCTTGTGTTGAGTTCACTATGCCACACATATATAACTCTGCATACAGTGGTACTAGAAAATGTACCTTTAAAATTACACAGAATTTTCAAGCAATAATTTGAAGGTGCACAGACATGTTCATAGCACAACTTTTACCTACATATGTAACCTGTGAATTATTGCATAACAAAACATTACATTACAATTTTTCTCTAATAGAAAACAACTGATCACTGAAGTAATGAAGGTTTTGCATTTTAGAATTCCTCAGGCTAATATATACTTATATAGCATAAGATTAATAACTCTTAAATGATAGCATTATATGGAATGAGAATTAAAAATCTTGAAAATTTTATGTTTTTAAGTAACATTCCCTGAGATATAGGAAATTCACATTGTTACAATTAACAATCTGCAGTCATTCTCAGCACCTTAACTATTTCTTCCTTTAAATCAACTTAATCTCATTTTCTCCTAATTCTGTGTTTTTTGTTAATAGCCAATACCTACTCAAGAGACACAGGTTAGATCTCTAGGTCAGGAAAGTCCTCTGGAGTAAGAAATGGCAACCAACTCCAGCATTCTTTCCTGGGAAATCCGTGGACAGAGGAGTCTGGCAGGCTACAAGTCATGAGGTCAAAAAGAGGCGGATGTGACTTCGTGACGAAACCATTAACCACAACAAAAATTGGGACACAACTCCCAAATACTCTGCTTATATAGTGGCGCCCCAACCACTTTTCCCAAAGGAAGTTCACAGGATATCTGGAGGGAAGTCCTGGGATGAGAAAACGCCCTGGTCTCCCTGCTACCACAATGCCCTCCTTTCTAGTCAATGCCAATCCTCCAGAGAGAGGCTGCTTCCTCTTTTCCACAGCGCCCCCTCAATCTCAGATTTCAACTCACAGGGCAGCAGCTCCTCGCCCCAGTAGGCCACTTAAGGAGGGTGTAGAGTTTGGGCTGATGCTGAAGCTGAAACTCCAATAGATTGTCCACCTCATGCGAAGAGTTGACTCACTGGAAAAGACCCTGATGCTGCGAGGAATTGGGGGCAGGAGGAGAAGGGGGCGACAGAGGATGAGATGGCTGGATGGCATCACCGCCTCGATGGGCATGAGTTGAGTAAAGTCCGGGAGTTGGTGATGGACAGGGAGGCCTGGCGTGCTGCGGTTCATGGGGTCGCAAAGAGTCGGACACGACTGAGCGACTGAACTGAACTGAAAGTTTGGGTGTCACGTTTAAGATTTTTGCTTTTTTCTAATTCCTAAGTAAATAAAACATATTTTTGTGGAGTGGGCGTAGGGTGGGGGCCGTAGGTGACCTGCCTCCCAGTGGCATGCCTCATCACAGCTCCGGCTCAGGAGGAAAACCGCAGACGCGGCCAAGCGCGAGGAAGGGCGGCGGCTCCTGCTTCAGGCTGGCGCAGAGGCAGCGCGGGAGGTGCGCGCGCGACGCTGGCGCAGGACCAAACTGCGCGTGCGCGGCTTGGAGAGCTCTAGCTTTTCGGTGCCGGAAGTAGCCTGTGTGGCGACGAGGGCTTTCCGCAGGGACCTCCCCGGCCGCCCAGGTCCGAGCCGCGGGAACCCACAGGCCGGTGCTTCACATCCTCTGGGCAAGATGTTCCTCCTGGCGGCTGCGAGGGAGGATGCTGTTGCCTGTTCCCTGAGCTCGTCCGATAAGAGCAGCTTTGGGCCTTAGTCGTTCTCTTCGACCCAGCTCATCTAGCATCACCGCGGCAGGAGGGACCTGACTCCCAACCGTTTATTTACTTACTTGACTTTTAAAGCTGTTCTCCAGAATCTTTGTCAGAGACACGTTTCCATACTGGGGTAGAGGGCGGACTTGACCTGCAGAGACGCTCGGACCTTGTTGCCTCTGAACCAGGCAGTACAGATTAGACCTCTCTCTTCCCAGCAGAACGGTAGAGGCTGGAGGTCAGGCCCGGACCGTGGAGGGGGCCTCAGGACTCCAGGTGCTCACCCCAGATGGAAGGATTTGAGTCACTCCAATGGCGGATCAAAGTCCGGGGCTCTGACTTCCCCTCCATCTGGAAGAGGGGTAGGGACGTCTCAGGGGTTCTTCGTGGGTAGAGGAAGCAAGCGCCGACTCCGCTGTCAGGCTGCAGGAAGCTGCGACAGAGGCCAACAGGGGCCCATCTGGCACTTCCAGTCCTGTCAGGAGGCTGAGTTGGTTCGAAGAATTGGGGACAGTCGTCGGACCTGGGTCCTCTCAGGCTAACTTGGGAATGGGGCCCCTTTAGGAGGGTGCAAGGTCTGGGTGTTATGTTTAAGATTTTTGATTTTTTTCTAATCCCTATGTAAATAAAAGAAAACATAGATATTTTTGTGGAGTGGGTGTAGGGTGGGAGCTGTGCGTGGCCTGCCCTCGTACTATCATTCCTCATCACAGTTCTGGTTCAGGAGGAAATTGCAGCCAAGTTCTCCGGGTTTTTTTGTTTGTTTTTTTTCCACAAGAGAAGTGGTTCTGGGTGACCAGGTCGTCTGGGAAGCCCCAGGCTTTCACCTTCCCTATGTAGCTTCTTTCTCCTGCATTTTCATTTGCATATAGTTCATCTGCCAGGCTTCCTCTCCTGTGGACCCACCTCACGCTCCCCCTCTGAGAACCCACCAGCTCCCCAGGGTGCTCTTTTCAGCATGTGGATGATTGGCTCTATTGCTGACTTGCTAAAAAACTGAGTTCTTCTGGCCCACAGTTAAATAAAAGGATGTGCATGGATTTTAACTCACTTTCAACATTTCACAGCAAAAATCAGTTTCATAGGGGAGAGGGTATAAACAAGCAATGTGCATTTCTCAGGCAAGAATTTTTTTTATTTGCTCACCTACATTGGTAGGTATAAGATTATCTTTGTGAGTAATATTTTATTTATACATTATAAAAATATTCTGACTGAAACTTTATGTGTAAGGGTTGGATCTAAGCACTAGGGAAGCAGTGATGAACAAGAAAAAATAAAAAATCCCTCAGTATTGTAAATTAAATGTCACATGAAGATAGGCGGCACCATAAGAGCAATGAGAACATTTGATTATAGAATATGAACTTAGCTTACTTTAATATTTCTCCATGGATACACAGAATCAAAGAAAGCTAATAGAGGGATCTTCTAAATTACTGAGGGTAGCATTCCCAGTGCTTGTTACAAGGCACCAGAAGAAATCACCAGAAGAGGCTCTGCTGTGATTTCCTTTGTAAATGTGTCAGTGTTAAAGCATTTTGATGGAAAATGCATTTTACCTCTTTCGCCCTTATGTATTCAGAAGATCAGAGATAACAGTTTTGAGAGCATCACTTATTTTGCAACACTCCACATAGAACAAGAAAACAAAACAAGTTTCCTCATGAAAAAATAAAAAATCCCTGTCCTCCCTTTATGCTTATATTTAATTGTGAATAAGAAAAAAATTATGGAAAAAGTACTTGGATGTAATTCAATATATATATGTTTATACATTTACACACACACTTAAATATACATATATAGGTAAAATATTGACAGTGGATCTTTGGGAAAAGAAACTTTAACGTCATTGGGTAGAGAGATAGGTACTGGAAAAATACAGAACACTTATAGCAATAATTAACTAAAAAAGTAGATTTAGCTATAACTTAAGATAGATAAAACTATTTAAAATTTTTTAAATTGAAGTATAATTGATCTTCAACACTGTATTAATTCTAGGTGTACCACATAACGATTTGATAGTTCTGCACATTACAGAGTGATCATTGCCATAACTCCAGTTACAATTTATCACCATATAAATGTATTACCATATTGTTGTCTACATTCCATGTGCTGTACATTTCATTCCTGTGACTCATTTTGTAACCGGAAGCTTGTGCCTCTTAATCCCGCTCACCTATTTCAGTCATTCCCTCACCCACCCTCCTCTCTGGCAACCACCAGTTCTGAGTATCTATGAGTCTGCTTCTGTTATGTTTGTTCGTTTGTCTAGTTTTTCACATCTCACATATAAATGAAATCATGTGGATTTGTCTTTGAATTATTTCACTTAGTATAATTCTCCCTTGCCTCAGGAGACAAATCAAAAGATGTTGTGAAGGCCAATGTAAAACAGCTTACTGACTGTGATTTCTTCTAGAACTTTTTTGGTTTCAGGTTTCAAGTCTTGCAATTAACTCTTTGATCTATTTTGAGGGTGTTTTTTCTTTTTTTTTTTTTTTTTGGTATATGGTGTGAGAAACTAGTCCAGTGTGCTTCTTTTTTATGTAACTGTCCAGTTTTCCCAACTCCATTTATTAAAGAGGCTGTCTTTGTCTGGTGATAATGTCCTTGTCTCTTGTGTCATAGATTAATTAACCACATGAATGTGGATATATTTCTGGGCTCTCTCTTCTCTCCCATTGATCTATGTGTCTATGCGCCAGCTCCATACTATTTTGATTACTGTGGCTTCATAGTATGGTTTGAAATCAGTGTCATCCCTCCAAGTTTGTTTTTCTTTCTCAAGTATGTTCTGGGTTTTTTGAGCTGTTATGTGTTTCCACACAAATCTTAGAATTATTGTGAAAAACTCCATTTTATTTTGTTAGAAGTTGCATTGAATCTGTGGATTACCTTGGGTAGTATGGTCATTTTAACAGTATTAATTGTTCCAGTCTGTATCTTTCCATTTGTCTGTATGATCATCAATTTAGTTCATCATTATCTTATTTTCTAAGTACAGATCTTTTCTTAGACTTCCTTCTTTTTACTGCAGTTGTAAATGAGATTATTTTCTTAATTTCTCTTTCTGATGATTCTTTATTAGTGTATAAAAATGCATCTGATTTCTGGGTATTAATTTTGTGTCCTGCAATTTCATTGAATTCATGTCTTAGTTCAAATAAATTTCTGGTAGCATTTTTAGATTTTTTTATACATGCTATCATGTCACTGACTAATAGTGACAGTTTTACTTCTTCTTTTCAATTTGGATGACTTTTATTTCCTTTTTCTACCCTGTCTGATTGCTGTGACTAGGGTGTCTAATATTATGTTGAATAAAAGTGGTGATGGTGGGCATCCTTGTCTTCTTACTGATCTGCTTAGACTGCAAATATCATTTAATTCATGTACTTTGTATGTAGCTGATGTAACTAAATTTATTCTTAGTTATTCCAAAAACTGATAAATACAGTGATCAGAGTCTCAATCATTTAGCCAGACTGGATACATAGAGAGGGAATGCGTGTTGTAAGCATGTCCAGAACAGAAAAGAGATGCTCCAATTATGTCGCACACAGATGAGGCAAACGTTAAGTGATGGTTCATCAACCTAGAACTGGCTGGGCTAATGGGAGTCAATCCAGAATGGGTAAAAGGGCACATGGGCTTGGATTTAAATGTGAGGGTAGTTAACTAAAACGTTTCAAGTTGAAGAAGCCACACAGAAGATTTCCAAGGGTGAAGAATTTGGCACGACCTATAGGTAAGAAAAAGGACCATAGCAGAAATAGAGGAGCAAGAGTAGATTCACACACTTCTATACAAAATTTGTTTTGGTGTGTTATTTTTGCAATTGTCCTGTATCTCCAGGTGCTTCACCTGTAAACTCTAAAGATTATTATCAGATCTCTGAAACTCACTATTTCTATGCTTTCCTTCTCTGTAATGTGTTGGCAGAGTGGCACTAATAGTTGTATGTTTATCAACAAGAGCAATCTTAATCCTTCCCCCCATATACTACTGCAACACTAAAACTTTGAAATGTGTGACTGTATTTCAGTTTGCAAGGAAAGCAGTGTCTTTGCAGATTTGTACTTCTTTCGTTTTTGTTGTTTATGTAAGTTGGGAACCTAAGAAAAATGATTATGAAGGACCACTTTATAAGTTTCTAAGTAGGATAAAATTTTTAAGCAAGCTTGTGACTGTATTTATGTGTTTTAATTACTTTCTGGAATATGAAATAGTTCTTTTTTTAATATAATACTATTTCATCAGTTCAGTTCAGTCGCTCACTCATGTCCAACTCTTTGTGATTCCATGGACTGTACCATGCCAGGCCTCTCTGTCCATCACTAACTCCTGAGGTTTACTCAAACTCATGTCCATTGAGTCGGTGATGCCATTCAACCATCTTATCAGATCAAACAGGTTACAGGTGTTTTTTTAAATGTGCAATGACAATTTTATTAAATGATGGCATAACAGAGGATACTGAATGTTTATAAAATAATTAATTTCAAAGATACAAGTACCCAGATCCATTAATATCAATTGATGCTAACATTGATATTAGTTTAATTAACATATATCTAATATTTAAGCCAGTAAATCTTCAATCACATTTAAAGGAAGACATTACAAAATATGGGCACATGTGAATATACTGTTGTTGATCAAGAAAATTCTTTTAAATATTTACATAAACAATCATTTTAAAATATAAAAGCATAGACTTGCAATTATTCCATTTGCTCACAAACCACGTCTTGTTTTTTATATGCTTCCCACATGTTTACTATAGTCATTGATAATACTGATTTTAATTAAGTTAAATCATTTCAAAATTTTATGTATACAGTTACAGTTCCTCTAACAAAAGTGATAAACATATGACTAAATAGTTCATACTTATGAAAAGATTTTTTAAATGTTATAATAATTTTAAAGCATATACAATCCACCACTGAAAAAAGTAACATTTTCTCAAGCATTCTGAAATCTACCTAAAAGCACAAAGCTTGATATTTACTAATTTGAACAATGCTGAAATGAAAACACACTTATTCAAATTAGAATAAATAAAAGAAAGTCAGCATGATTATTTTAGGATATACAATTGCTAAGTAATAATTTACAATAGAGATATAATGCATATGAAGCTCTTGGCTCATTATTCTGTCAGGGAATGAAAAGATAATGGCTGTTAAAATTCTTTCTACATGTCATTATGTTCTAACTTCAAATATTTCAAACCCTTTATAGACTATTGAATCCATTGGTTCATTCATTAAGTTCTCTAGCTTTTCAGCCCACAGAAATAATTGCTTTGCATGTGCCCATGCCAAGGTTCTAAATCCTTTCATATGTTGTTCTCTTTGGAGTTTTATTGGCATTGACCACCCCCCCTTCTATCTCAAAATGTGTTATTAAAATAAGTACTATAATAGCAAGAATAAATGGGGAACACAATGTGGATCTTTAGAAAAGCAAATGTCTAGAATAAAAGAAAATAGAAAAGAGTGGGATTGCAAAGCGTCAATGTTATGAGGAAATTGAGGTTTCCACTAGTCTGATTTTGCTGGTTTATAGACCACGGTTTTAAAACAAAATACTTATTAAAGAAACATACTTTGAGAGTAACTCTGTATATGACATCAAAACCAGTAATCTTTAACCCAGACTTTTCTGTAGTCATGTTCCAATAAAAATGAAAAGTAAATGCCTCTCTGGAAGATTATTCTTCATTAGCAGAGCCCCACTGTTCTCTATAATCTTACATTCTTTCACTTCACACATTTTATGTTATTGTCCATTCTCTGTTAGGATATTAATTTGAAACCCCTGCAAAATATACCAATCATTTGAAAAGAACAAGATCATGCATGTGCTGTGAGAAAAGTCATTTTCTTCCCTTGTAATCTTAGAATTTGCTCATAGTTACAATTCAGTAATTTTAGTTACCTTGTAATTAATATTTGGTATTACTTAGTTCTCTTATTGCTTCCCTGGTGGTTCAGCGGTAATAATCTGCCTGCAGTGCAGCAGACACGGGACCTATCCCTGGGTCACAAAGATCCTCTGGAGAAGGAATAGCTACCCACTCCAGTAACCTGGCGAGTTACAGTTTATTGGGTTGCAAAAAGTCAGATACGACTTAGTGACTTAATAACAGCAGCACTCCTTTCCAGATTCAGTAGAAAAGGATCAGCAGGATTATATGGCATTTCCAAAGTCACACAACCATATTTTAGGAGCTCTGACTTTCTAAGACTGAATAGAGTGAAGAAGCTATACTCTAGATAAACACTAGATAAAATATAATCTTTCTATAGCTGTATTAAAATTATTCTCTTCTGTGACTATATAATGTATAATTCACTCTTTATAGACAATTTTAATCATTGTCAAGACCCTGTTTTTTGGCCTGGCTCAATCATAAATGTAAGCAGATAACAGCTGTTCAGGCTTCTGATCAAGGCAACAATTTGAATTTATACTCCAAATATGTAACAATGGAATATAAAGTATTAAAATGGAAAAACATTTAAATGGTATAAACAAGATTAAAAGTTGATACATCTCTCAGGGCAATAAACAGATTAGAAAATCACATTCATGAGTAGAATTTAAACACAGGTTGTAGGTTCAGAATGAATTAGTGCTGACTAGGAATTCATATTTTTATTAGTGCAAGTTCAAAATTTTGTGATATCTCTGAAACAGTTTACCTTAGGGCCTCAAACCCAGCAATAAACATCTGACTCTGGACACAGAGCTGAGAGACAAAATGGAAGACATTACAAAAATCAGAGGAAAGTAGAGGTCAGGTAAGGATATGGGGAACAAGGATTGGGGATCCGTCATCAAATGAAGCCACTCAATAAAATACTATAATGTTAGAAAAGGAAAAAAAAAAAAAAACTCATTAGAAAAAAACTCACTAATGCAGTCAAAAAGTAATTAGAAAAAGTTGAATTTGCTTCTCATGAAACTAGATTTAAAATCATTTAAAATATATTTGCATAGGATCCTCAAATAGATAAAATATCAACCACAAAAGAGAAAAATATTTTGAGAAAAACAAAATATCACAGGGAGCTTGATTTTTTTAAAGAGCCAAAAAAAAAAAAAAAAATCTTGGAAGTATAAGTCTTCAAAAAGTAAACAAAAAATTGAAGGATTACATTCTAGGTTGGTGCAACAATCTTAAGAGTCAGTTAGTGATGAATTTAGAAAAAATGAGCAATAGTGAGACCTCAGACCATTATTTATATAGCTAAAATGTTTAGCTTTATCAAAAGAAAATAGAGAATTTCTTTTGAAATTAACAATTACACAGAAAGCAGTCTTCTTATCAGAAGCATTATAAATAAGAATTATGTCATCAAAGTTTGGGGGAAAACTAACCGTAAGTCTAGAATTCTATATTCTGTTAAATTATCTTTTAAGAATTGGAGGAATCTTAGGTCATTTTCAGGAATTGAAAAAAGCAAATACTTCTTATACCCAGAAACTTCCAGGAGCACTTCTGAAGTTGTGTTATATATGTGACAGCACGTTGAGAGGGTTGGTGGTGGTGTTCTAATTGGTTTACCCTTTCTCAGTCATTTCATTTAGAGTATAGCCACAACTTCAAAAATAACTCAAAAGTCCATTACTCCTCATTTTTCATCCATCCTCTAAACTTTGAATAATGAAGATTGGATAAGAATATATTCTCTTCATGCATATACTCTTTATTCTTCTCTCTCTTGCTCTCTGATACAAACACACAGATATATGTAATTGTTCATTTATTGGCTTTATATAAATTTATTTTAGTATATATTTCCCCTGAGTTATCTAAATTTCTTTATTCTTTCTTTGGTAAATTCTTCAATGCTATCATTTGTTCTGTTAATAGTAAATAATTATAAAATGCAAAAATACAAGCAATTCAGGACACATAGCGTTTATAAAGGCAGTTTTTGAAATAGTTTATGTGACACTCTATTAAAAAGTCAAGACTCTGCTCTACTAAATAATTTTTCTCTAGTCTGCCATGTCCTCTCTCTTGATCCATTATCCTCACTGTTCTTGAGAGAAGGATTCACCAGTGTCTCTATATATATTCCTAGGTATTAAATTCATTCTTATCAGATCAGTAGATTGAAGATAACAGAAATGGAATTTAAATGATAACCATCACATTCTGTAGCATATGACTTAAATCTGTTTGTGGTAGTAAAGTTTTTCCTTGAAATGGATATTGGGGAAGGCCAGGTTGTATTTACCTGCACTAATAACACTTTCTTTTCAAAGATCCACTAATTATAAATGTCACTGATGGTACTTTTAAAATAATCCCTCCTAGATGTACTTAAGCAGCAAAACAATTTTCTGAGTTTCTTGAAAAAGCTAACAGTAAAATGTTAAGTAGAATTAATGGGCCATGTAAACCGGCAAGATTAATTTTAGTGCTAGATAAACTTTATCCTTTGGGAGAACAATACAGCAAACATACTTTCCTTTTTCTTTCTGCCAAAATAAATAAATAAATAAATAAATGTGTGTGCATTGTATCAGTAAACGTATATAGAAAAGCCCCAAGTAAATAAAATTTAATAAAACTAACTGAAGTATACAAACCCGCATACTTTATGTAATATAACTGGAGTATACAAATATGCATACTTTATGTTTAAGCTGTTTATGAATTAAGCAATTAAATTTAATGAATTAAAGAGAGGAGACCCCTTTACTTCATTAGCAAATGCTCACCATGTATTATCATAATCTAAAGAATCCAGCTGAGTGATAGAGAAGGTTGGATCATGGGTAGAATAATCCAGAGAAGTTACTAGAACCTCCTTCCAAAGATGAGTGTGGATTGAGTTTCAGAAGGAATTAACTTCTATGGAGATATAGCTTGATGTGGGGAGACATGAGAGAGAGAATCCTAGAGGAAAGTAATAGTTAAACCCGGGTAGATAGATAGGAGAATAATCAGCTTAAGGCCTATTTGTATGGGTTAAACTTGCTAAGCAGGAAGTTGTTATTTCTGGATACATAGTTATCTATGTCTCCTGATAATCTGGTAAAAAAAATTTCAGATACTCCAGGTAAAACAAATCTCAGTGTTCTGATAAATTTAGAACCCACTCATTTTCAGGGTGATGCAAGGCTCAACTCAGATTGGCTGAGCTTCATATCAGAAACAAAGTTTTTAGGCGGAAAGTACTAGGCAAGGGAAACATTGAAATAATGTGAGTATAATTTGATTTTGTCACTTATAAATCTCAGTTTCCACTTTCATATACTTTTCATCACAATTTTCATGTTTTCATCAATAAAAAATTTTATCTGATATATCTTTCCATTAAGTTAGGTATTGACTAAGGTAAAATAATATGTTCCTGCATTTCTATATGGGCTTCCCTGATGGCTCAGGTGGTAAAGAATCTCCCTGCAATGTGGGAGACCTGGGTTTGATCCCTTGGTTGGGAAGATCCCCTGGAGGAGGGCATTTCTGTATGGCTGTCTCATTCTAGGTAAACTAATCAATGAATTGATCATTAAATACTGTCTAGTGATGATTTCAATAATAATGATGATGATGTGCATTCAGGAAGCAATGAAAAATACAATAAAGTAAAAGCATTTTTAAGGTGTGAACATAACTAGATTAGATATTTATATTTCTTTGAGAGAAGCACATGCACTCTGTTTTCTAAGAAGTTGTAATGCATTCCAGATAAACACCTTGTAAATATAGTCTGTGATCTTAAGTGTATGAGTAATGGTTGAATTAATTTCTACCACTGTGTGTGTGTATATAAATATATTTGTTTAAGGAAAATATATATATTTAGAAGTATTGCTGTTGTTCAGTTGCTCAGTTGTGTCTGACTCTTAGCAACCCCATGGGCTGAAGCCTGCCAGTCTCCTCCATCTGTGAGGTATCCCTGGCAAGAATACTGGGTTAACATACAGTATTGGTATGGTAGTACAGTATTACCATAATACTGGGAGTAGGTTGCCATTTCCTTCTCCAGGGGATCTTCCTGACCTAGGGATCGAACTTGCTTCTCTGCATTGGGAGATGGATTCTTTACAACTGAGACCAGGGAAGCCCGTATTTAAATGTATGTATTTAAATACAAACACAATCCATAACTTCCTCCATCATCCCTTTTATAAGTAGGTGAAAAGCATTATTTTCCTAACAGGGATTTAATCAAATCACAGTTATCTGCTTTGAGGACAGAAGGAGCACAGTTCACCCTGAAACAAAAGAAATGTAAAAACTACATATGCTGACTTTTGAAGATGAGTTATATTTCCAATATTTATAGATTACTATTAATGTTGCATTTAAGGGTGTTAAAATCACCTTATATACCAGAAGCACACACTTAAATAATGGAGAGGAAATATGAACAAGAAACTTGGTTTGTGGTGCTAGAATCCTTCCTGACATTAAACATACAGCATAAATCATGTCCTTACTATATAATCAATGAGAAAAATTGACTGGTATCATACCGAAGTTTAGTAATTAAGACGGACATGTGGAGACAATTATTTGATTCCTAGTTTTACCTATGATATGGCTGAATTCTTAGAATATTCAATAATAAAAGCAGTACAATTATAGTATGTTTTTTACTTACCACAAAGCAATAGTAGGCATGGCAGAAATTTGTTTCAATGTCATTTTGACACCAATCATTTACAGGATCAAAATTCCCTTTCTTTTGGGAAGTACAAGAATCTCATTCAGGCATAAAATAAATAAGATCCATATTCAACAAATTCTTATTAAGATCTGAGTGATTAAATTTTAATATGTCTTAAATACTCTTATATTGGCATTTACAAGAAAAAATAATGTAGCATTTTATAGTTAGTACTGAGTTTTAACCATAGAACAAAACCAGAGTGAAGAATTTTACCCTGTGAGTAATGTTTAGAGTATCATGTGGATGGAACATCATTTTATTGCCTCTTAAAACTGCTATATGAAGAGAATTACTCTCTCTGCACATAATGCAAGAGTTGAAGTCATCATATTCCATTTCTCTGTTGTACTAAAGTTATACTGTACTATGCTATTTATTTTTCCTTTGTTCCTTTAACACCCATTTAAAAATTTTTCACACTTCAAATGCTATTCATAGAATTAACACCTATCTCATTATACAGCTTTAATACTTATAATCTAGTGTGATTTCTATCCATTGCACCACTTCAAGTACCTGAAAGAATGCCAAATTGCAACCACTTAATGATAAAGCAGAATCACTATAAGAGAAGCAGACCTACGGTTTTACTTCATCCAGAGGATTTTTGAAATTTTTATTGATCTGTTTCTGAACAAGGCTAAGAAGATTACATTATTTATCTGGCAGTGATGTTAGCATCCCAGTTAAGCAAGAGGCCCATCCATTTTTAACTTTTACAATGAATTCACCTTCGACATGAATACATAAAATAGCCACTACTAATGTTACATCACTACATATATATTAATAATAAAATACTGTTGTGGGAGGAAGAATATATGCAGTTGATGTGTGAAGAATTACGGAACAGAACTAAAACACTCAGAGATATTTTAAACACCACAGAATCTACCAAGTTTCATTTAAATGCCAAGAAAGAAAACACACAGTTAAACATCTCTGTAAAGGTATTATCCTCAAATTTTGAAGTTCTTTTCCTCTAATTAAAGTTCATAAAATTGCATCCCACTGTAGGCAAGAAGGGACATTGGTGACAGAAGGAGACAATGATTTCTTGAGATGACTTTCTCATGTGAATAGGAACTTCAGATTGGTATTCAGTGCTTTGTCAACCTTGCTTCTCGGTAACTTCCACTCTGAGTTATTTCCTAGCTTAACCAGAAAAATAGAACTTTTGGGGGAAAAAAACAAAGCGGAGACTTAGAGCAATGATTTCTGGTGAGTGAAATTTACTGATGGTAAAAACTTATTCTAAACCCTTTATTTTATAGAAAAGAAAATAAAACAGATCGAAGTGGTTTTTCTCAGATTTGCAGATAAACATTTCTTCTCAGAGCTTGGAAGAGAATAAGTTCTCTGTTCACTAATGAAGGCTCCAGATCTACACTATGATTGAAGCTAAGAGATGGGAGAGGCGCATGGAATTGGTGGTTTGGATACTAATTACTGGCAACAAATGGCCTTCAGGAACTATAGCGAGTACTGTTATTTAGTAGAATAAGGCTACACCCTCGTTCTTCCAAACCTCTTTTAAATGATAGCATTAAAGAATATAGGGTATTAAGTAGATTCAGTAATTTAAACGCAGATACAAGTTCTCTCTATACTTTCTCTTTTAAAATTGTTGTGTTTCCTAGACAATATTTTGCTTTTTTATTTTTCCCTTTTATTTTCTGTTTGTATTTTACTTTTGATGGTTACTGGAAAACAAGAAATTCCACTTTCTTTAAGGAATTCACAGTTTGTTCTCAGTTGTTTAGTTGTGTCTGACTCTTTACAACCCATGGACTATAGCCCTCCAGGCTCTCCTGTCCATGGAATTTTCCAGGCAGGCATACAGGAGTGGGTTGCCATTTCCTCCTCCAGGGGTTCTTCCCCACTCAGGGATCAAGTCCACATCTCCTGTGTCTCCTGCATTGACATGCAGATTCTTTCCCACTGTGCCACCTGGGAGACAGATTTGGAGAACAATAATTCCTCTTTTTGACTTTTTTTTTTCCTGTTGTCTTACTTAAGACAAGATTGTAAATTGTAAAATTTGTAAGATTTACAACCTTACAATCAAGATTAAGATTGTAAATTTCCTCTGGTGCTTTTTGGAAATCCTCAGCATAATTAAGACAAATCAGAGCTGGGTTGAATTTACGTGGGAGGAGAACAGTACATAGGTAACAATTCACAGCAGTAAAGAGCTCTTGGTAGAGTAAGAAAACTTTTAGAATGCAGACAATAGTACCTCAGTCTCTCAAAGAACTGAGAAGTCTTCACAAAGGAAGTGATTTGTGAGTTGGTGTTTGATCGTTGAGTAGAATCTTGCCGGAGAGCGAAATGGGCAGCAGGAGTGATGCTGTTGTGGAACTCAATGCTAGAATCTAATAAACACAACTGGCACATGTGTGCATGCTCAGTCACTTCAGTCGTGTCTGACTCTTTGCAACCCCATGGACTGCAGCCCACCAGGCCCCTCTGTCCTCGGGACTCTCCAGGCAAGAATACTGGAGCGGGTTGCCATGCTCTTCTCCAGGGGATCTTCCTGACCCAGGGATTGACCCTGGGTCTCCTGCATCCCCTGCCTTGCAGGGAAATTGTTTGCCACCAAGCCATGGGAGAAGCCCCCCAACTGGCACAATAGGGGGCTATTCTTTGCTTACGTGCCTTTTGCTGTCACTAGATCATAAGGCACTAGTAGAAGTGTTACTTCTAAACATGTCAGTACGTAGTCCCTGTCCTTCAATAATGAGAAAGTATCAATTCCTGAAGCAGAAAGAGGAAACTACACTCTCTTTTATTCATGATGAGGCAGGTTTCTTTCTTCGATGTGTAAAACTCACCTCAGCAATAGATGTTGCAAGAGGAAATGACTTCCATTCTTCATACTGGCAAGAAGCATGTCTTTATTGTCCTCTGCAGCGCTTAGCACTCTGTGGATGTTTAATTAATGAAGACCTCTCTCACTGCAGTGAGTCATGTTAAATTCTAACATCAAGGCTTATGTTTCACCATTTCTACAATGGAAATTTAGAGCTTCTTCTCAAGTGACAAGTTGGTAATTCTTTTCCGTCAAGTTCAGAGTCAATAACACTTAACAGAAACTTCTTACTTTTAATTTATCTTATTCAGTGACTCCTAACTTCGTGTTTCTCATAGTTATAAATTAAAACCTTTTCATTTATACTAGGCCAACTACAGTCTATGACTAACTGTGGATTTTAAGAATATTAAACATAGGACACTCACTATGTTTGTCATAAGAACATTCATGATTTGGCATTTGCTTTTAGTCAGCATTGGAACATTTTCTATGTTTAATAGACTTGCAGTTTTCATCTCAAAAGAAAACAAAGGAGTGACTGGTGCCTTTACAGTATGTTTCTAGTATAAAATGAGGTTGGTTCTACCCCAATAATGAGCTTATTAGTGTTAATGTTAAGACTTTAAATGACAATGTTTTTTTAAAAATTAATTCTATATTAGAGAATTTTTCTTAGCATACTATTGGTATAAATTTGTGAGAGGTGAATACTAAATAGTAAGTCATAGTAATCCTGGACTATAAAAAGGCCCAGACATTCCCATTTAGATTTGGAAGATTCATGTATCTGATCTAGAAGCAGATGAAAAACTAGTCCTAGATTATAGGACTAGTGAAGAGTTATTATCAGTTATAACTATTATTATAGTTATCATTAATAACTGCAAACATAGTAAAACACATATGAACACATATATATACATACCAATGAACACACACACTGTATTCTTAGAAATGGCATTAATTATTACCAGCATTAATTTATTACCAATTAAAAAGGTATTTAAATCAAATATGTTTCATCTCTGAATTGCAATTGTGGTATATTTCATAAAGAGAAAAAGGAAGCAAACAGAATCAGCAAAAAGCAACAGCAAAGAAAACGAAAATAGAAATTTCCAAGAAATACTGATACTGCCTTAACATCTAATATTTTTTAGCAGTATCTAAACTAGTTATATTAATTGAATGATATGAAGCCCAAGTTCCAGTTACATTGGATATGTTTTTCAGAAATTTTGGCTGCCATAACTTACACTCTCTAGGAATAATGCAAGTCTTACTTTTTAACCCTTGATCTGACCAAGGATGAGGGGTGGGATTTAGAAATAAAGTGTTATAAAAATCTTCACTAATGGTAAAATAAGACAAGATTATTTGACTGTAAATTTTGATTAATTAAAAATGTATAACCTAAATCCTGGAGCAGCCAAGCAAATAAATAAATAAGATCAAGGAAATAAAATTAAATCATAGAAAAATTACTGAAAACCAAATATGACTAATAATGCCACGTAAATTGTGTATTTTTCCAGCTTGATTGGTGTAAATGCTTAGAAGTGGTCTATAACTAGCACTCTACCAAATTCTACAGAAACATCCTTTTCAAATTTCTGAAAGAGCTAACAGAGTTTTCCAGTATTCACCGTATTTTGCCATTTAATGGTTAATGGTGAGCATATAGTATAAGCTATGCAAATGTGATTTTTAAAAATACTTATTGAATCTTAGGTTGGGATAAATAGTTATAAAATTTTAATTTGCTTATTGCTATAACATTATAGGGGAGCCGGGCAGCTCAGGCCCAGAGAGCTCCGCAGCTGGGCGCCCGACGGCCCCTGACAGCCTCCTCACCCTGGCAGACACAACAGCGCCAAGGGTGCAGGTCATAGTGGAGCAGCAAACTCAGCACAGGCCCGGGCTTCACTGCATGGAGCTGGACTAGTAGCTGCCTCGCGGAGGGGCGGCGGTGGGGGCTCAGCGGGGTTCCTGGGGCCACCACTGCACTCTCTCTGCCTCCACACAGTGGTTTTTGTAGGACAAACTGGCAGTGCTCAACTCAAGCACTAAAGTCCAAAATTACAACTCGCTGCTGAATGACCATCAACAGGAGAATGTTGGATCCCACCAAAAAAATATACCCCACGTCCCAGGGCAGAGGAGAAGCTCCCAAAAAGTAGAAGGTGGGGCAAAATCACATTTAGAATCAAACCCCATACCCTCCAGACATTCTTGGAGGGCTCAAACAAAATCTTGTGCTCACTAGGAGACTCCACAGAGACTGAGCCAGACCTGCCTTTGAGTCTCTGAGGGTCTCCTGTGGAGGTATGAGTCAGCAGCGGCCTGTCACAGGGGCAGGAGCTCTGGGTGCAGCAGGCCTGGGTGTGGCATAAGCCCTGTGGAGGAGGTTGCCATTAACCCCACGACAGAGCCGCCAGAACGTACACGGGACTGGGGAAACAGACTCTTGGAGGGCACAAACAAAATCCTCGTGTGCACCAGGAACCAGGAGAAAGGAGCACCTGACCCCACAAGAGACTGACCCAGACTTGTCTGTGAGTGTCCAGGAGTCTCTGGCAGAGGTATGGGTCACGGTGGCCTGGTGCAGGGTCGGGGTCACTGAGGGCAACCTTTTGAAGAAGGTCGCCATTATCTTCATTATCTCCACCATAGTTTGGCCTTAGGTCAAAAAACAGGAAAGGAACACAGCCCCACCCATCAACAGAGAATTGGATTCAAGATTTACTGAGCATACCCCACCCATCAGAACAAGACCTAGTTTCCTTCTCAGTCTCTCCCATTAGGAAGCTTCCATAAGCTTCTTATCCTTATCCATTAGAGGGCAAACAGAATGAGAACCACAGTCACGGAAAACTAATTAGTCTGATCAAATGGACCACAGCCTTGGTCTAATTCAATGAAACCATGAACCATGCCATGTAGGGCCTCCCAAGACAGACGGGTCATGGTGTAGAGTTCTGACAAAATGTGGTCCACTGGAGAAGGGAATGGCAAAGCACTTCAGAGTTCTCACCTTGAGAATGCCATGAACAGTATGAAAAGGCAAAAAGATAGGACACTGAAAGAGGAATTCCCCAGGTCAGTAAGTGCCTAATATGCTCCTAGAGAGGTGTGGAAAAATAAATCCAGAAAGAATGAAGAGACGGAGCAAAAACAAAAACACCCAGTTGTGGATGTGACTGGTGATGGAAGCAAAGTCTGATGCTGTAAAGAGCAATATTGCATAGGAACCTGGAATGTTAGGTCCATGAATCAAGGTAAATTGGAACTGATCAAACAGGAGCTGGCAAGAGTAAACGTTGACATTTTAGGAATTGGCAGACTAAACTGGAATAGGTGAATTTAACTCAGATTACCATTATATCTACTACTGTGGGCAAGAATTCATGAGAAGAAATGGAGTAGCCCTTATAGTCAACAAGAGTCTGAAATGCAGTACTTGGGTGCAGTCTCAAAAATGACAGAATGATCTCTGTTCATTTCCAAGGCAAACCATTCAATAACACAGTAATCCAAGCCTGTACCCCAACCAGTAATGTGGAAGAAGCTGAAGTTGAACAGATCTATGAAGACCTACAAGACCTTCTAGAACTAACACCCAAAAAAGATGTCCTTTTCATTATAGGGGACTGGAATGCTAAAATAGGAAGTCAAGAGCTACCTGGAGTAACAGGCAAATTTGGCCTTGGAGTACAGAATGAAGCAGGGCAAAGGCTAATAGAGTTTTACCAAGAGAATGCACTGGTTATAGCAAATACCCTCTTCCAGCAATGCAAGAGAAGACTCTGCACGTGGACATCACCCAATGGTCAATACTGAAATCAGATTACTTATATTCTTTGCAACCAAAGATGGAGAAGCTTTATACAGTCAGCAAAAACATGACTGGAACCTGACTGTGGCTCAGATCATGGACTCCTTGTTGCCTAATTCAGACATAAACTGAAGAAAGTAGGGAAAACCAGTAGACCATTCAGGTGTGACCTAAATCAAATCCCTTACAATTATACAGTGAAAGTGACAAATAGATTCAACAAATTAGAGCTGATAGACAGAGTGCCTGAAGAACAGTGGACAGAGGTTCACATCCAGAGAACTATGGATGGAGTTTCATGACATTGTACAGGTGACAGTGATCAAGATCATCCCCAAGAAAAAGAAATGAAAAAAGGCAAAATGGTTGTCTGACAAGGCCTTACAAATAGCTGAGAAAAGAAGAGAAGCTAAAGGCAAAGAAGAAAAGGAAAAATATGCCCATTTGAATGCAGAGTTCTAAAGAATGGCAAGGAGAGATAAGAAAGCCTTCCTCAATGATCAGGGCAACGAAATAGAGGAAAACAGTAGAATGGGAAAGACTAGAGGTCTCTCCAAGGAAATCAGAGATACCCAGGGAACATTTCATGCAAAGATGGGCACAATAAAAGACAGAAATGGTATGGACCTAACAGAAGCTGAAGATATTAAGAAGAGGTGATAAGAATGCACAAAAGAATTGTACAAATAAGATCTTAATGACCCAGATAAACACTATGGTGTGATCAGTTAGAGCCAGACATCCTGGAATGTGAAGTCAAGTGGACCTTAGGAATCATCACACAAAGCTAGTGGAGGTGATGGAATTCCAGTTGAGCTATTTCAAATCCTAAAAGATGATGCTTTTAAAGTGCTGCACTCAATATGCCAGCAAATCTGGAATCTCAGCAGTGACCACAGGATTGGAAAAGGTCAATTTCCATTCCAATCCCAAAGAAAAGCAATTCCAAGGAATTCTCAGGCTACCACACAATTGCACTCATCTCACTTGCTAGTAAAATAAAGCTCAAAATTCTCTAAGCCAGGCTTCAACAGTACATAAGCTATGAACTTCCAGATGTTTCAGCTGGATTTAGAAAAGGTAGAGGAACCAGAGGTCAAATTGCCAACATCTGTTGGATCATTGAAAAAGCTAGAGAGCTCAAGACAAACATCTACTTTTGCTTTATTGACTACACCAAAGCTTTTGACTGTGTGGATCACAACAAACTGTGGAAAATTCCCATCAAGAGATGGGAATACCAGCCCACCTGACCTGCTCTTGAGAAATCTGTATGCAGGTCAGGAAACAACAGTTAGAACTGGACATGGAACAACAGACTGGTTCCAAATCAGGAAAGGAGTACGTCAAGGCTATGTATTGTCACTGTGCTTATTTAACTTATATGCAGGGTATATCATGGGAAATGCCGGGCTGGATGAAGCACAAGCTGGAATCCAGATTGACAGGAGAAATATCAATAGCCTTAGATATGCAGATGATATCACCCTTACAGCAGAAAGCGAGGAACTAAAGAGCTCCTGAGGAAAGTGAAAGAGGAGAGTGAAAAAGTTAGCTTAAAACTCAACACTCAGAAAACTAAGATCATGGCATCTGGTCGCAGCACTTCATGGCAAATGGAGAAACAATGGAAATAGTGAGAAACTTTATTTTTTGGGGGCTTCAAAATCACTGCAGATCTTGACTGCTACCATGAATTTAAAAGACACTTGCTCCTTGGAAGAAAATCTATGACCAACCTTGACAGCATATTAAAAATCAGACACTACTTTACCAACAAAGGTCCATCTAGCCAAAGCTATGATTTTTCCAGTAGTCATGTATGGATGTGAGAGTTGGACTATAAGGGAAGCTGAGCCCCAAAGAATTGTTGCTTTTGAACTGTGGTGTTGGGGAAGACTCTTGAGAGTCCCTTGTACTGCAAGGATATCCGACTAGCCCATCCTAAATGAAATCAGTCCTGAATATTCATTGGAAGGACTGATGCTGAATCTGAAGTGCCAGTACTTTGGCCATCTGATGGGAAGAATTGACTCATTGGAAAAGACCCTGATGCTGGGAAAGGTTGAAGGTGGGAAGAAAAGGGGATGACAGAGGATCAGATGTTTGGATGGCATCACCGACACAATGGACATGAGTTTGAGTAAGCTTTGGGCTTTGGTGATGGACAGGCAAGCCTGGTGTTTTGCAGACCACGGGGTCACAAAGAGTTGGATATGACTGTGTGACTGAACTGAGCTGATAACATTATAGTATCCACTTTTGATATATGGTCCAGAAAATAATTTTCAAAGCATTAATGTGCACTGATTTGGGAAAGAATAGATTTCTTAAGGGGACAAATTTTTTTGTAGTTTCTGATATCATATTTTTTCCCCCAGTAGTAACTGGCAGTTCTTTACTCTGACCGTGACTCATATTTATTGAGTAAAGGAATGAATATGTAAGTGAATTGCTGACATGGAATAATATGAGTATAATAGATGGTTACAGGTATTGTTATTATTTATCTGCTTGCTTTACTTTTTCTTTGCCAGCATACCTTTAGAAAGGTTAAATAAGTCGCCTTTGTTGTGGCAAGAAAATAATCCCTAATTCAGTGTATTTCAACAATAAAAAGTTATTTCTGACTCAGTATCCCACAGATCAGTTACATTCGGCTCTGTTCAACTTAGCTCTCTTGTGTTATGCTCTGTTCCTCGAGTTACTTCCTTCCTAACCTATATCTAACTGAACCTGTATCCTAAAGTGAAAGTGAAAGTCGCTGAGTCTGTCCGAATTCTCCAGGCCAGAATACTGGAGTGGGTAACCTTTCCCTTCTCTAGGGGATCTTCCCAATCCAGGGATCAAACCCAGGTCCCTGCATTGCAGGTTCATTCCTTCCAACTGAGCCAGAGGTAGCTCATAACTGGAGCAAGTCATTCTCATGGAAGAAGAGAGGAACAAGAAACCCAGCTGAACTGTGGAAGTACGTTTTCATCTTCTGTTCATATAGAGCATACTCATTCATTTTCTTGTTCAGAGAAAGTCACAGTCTTTTCTGACTCTTTGGACCCCGTGGACTGCAGCCCATCAGGCTCCTCTGTCCATGGGATTTCAGGCAAGAATACTGGAGTAGGTTGCCATTTTCTCTTTCACTGGATCTTTCCAACCCAAGGATCGAACCTGCATTTCCTGTGTCTCTTGCATTGACAGGCGGATTCTTTATTGAGCCACCCGGGAAGCCAAAGTCAGACAACTAAGCCTCAAAATAAGAAGAGAGAATATATTGCACTTAAGAGGAAACTTGGCAAGAATGAGGCAGTATGATGCTTCTACAAGAGAGTGTGGATCACTGAGGATAATAATACAAAGACCTTGATGCATTTTTATGCTAGCTGAACCTAGAAATTCTCTGGGGTCTATTTACATGAATTTCACAGTCTTCTGTTGTGAATGACATGAAGACCAGAATATTATTTTCCAAAAATTTTCAGAACAATCCTAGTGTTGTGTGAACAAATATTTGCTGAATTTGCATATTTTTTGAATTCTAGGGATGTGATTTTAAAAGTTTATTTGTCTAATAAATAAGATGCTCCTTTTAGGTATTTCCAATCTTCTTGAGATATAAATATTTATCATTATTTATCCAAGTGACATAGTCAACTGAAGCTCAAAACCACAAAATTTTAGGAACACAAATATAAACCTGTAAAAGTGTCCTAAAAATGAAATAAAAGGAGAATGCTTCCAAAATATAAAAAACAGTTTTAACAATAACATGTTCTACTGTTAAATATGTATATTAAGTGAAATTAATAACAATAAGATATACTGGGAAGTATACCTTAGAAGCAGAATTCAAATACCTTTAAATGTGACCATCTTTGTCCCTGGGATACCCATGTTCATGAGTTTCTCTGTATCTCATGAAATTTAAAGAATAAAATACAGTAGATAATTTACATCAGGTTGATTAAGAGAAAAGTAAGAATTCTTTATACACACTCCTGAAAAGTGATGGAAATGAAAGAAGTAAATACCTCTATATGACAGTATAAAATTAATTTTTAAATGATCATGGCAGTTTACCTAAATTGAATGGAGATGGGCACAATTCTGCTACTATGTGAAGAATCACACAAAATTTTAACAAGGTGTTTCCAGTTATACAATGGAAGCACCCAGTCTTCTGCTGTGATTGGTAGTTTAAACTTCTTATAATAATGATGATATAACTACTCAAAACCACTTTTAAGATTTTTTTTAATATAAATCCTAATATTTCTGTTTAATTAAAAATTATTCATGTCAAGTTGTATCAGACTGACTACACAGTTCATTAGAATAATTGGCAAGAGCAGATTAAACACTGACAACTTTTGCCCATATGACAGTATCTTTATTTAGGAACTAACCTGTTTAACTGGGAGCACCCTTATTTAATGGCATCTGCTGCATCTTAGGAAAGTGAATCTTGGTAAATGATGACTACAAGAGCTGTGCTTTATAAATTGCAATATATGTGATTTTTGTGTGTGTGGATTAAAACTGTTAATAATATAATTCATGTTAAAGGTATGGGAAACTTGGGCAGAATCAGGAGGGATCTTGGAACTAGCAGGGAAAACAAGAGATTGGTGGCAGAAGATTGATCAAGGGCAATCAGTTCAGTTCAGTCACTCAGTCGTGTCCAGCTCTTTGCGACCCATGAATCACAGCACACCAGGCCTCCCTGTCCACTACCCAAACCCATGTCCATCGAGTCAGTGATGCCATCCAACCATCTCATCCTCTGTTGTCCCCTTCTCCTCCTGCCTTCAATCCTTCCCAGCACCAGAGTCTTTTCTAATGAGTCAGTTCTTCGCATCAGGTGGCCAAAGTATTGGAGTTTCAGCTTCAGCATCAGTCCTTCCAATGATCACCCAGGACTGATCTCCATTAGGATGGACTGTTTGGATCTCCTTGCAGTCCAAGGGACTCTCAAGAGTCTTCTCCAACACCACAGTTCAAGGCAATATTAACACCCAAATTAAACCACCACTCCTACTTAGCAGTTAGAGTTGGGAACTGAGACATTTATAAAGTTGTATGCTCTGATATATGTTATATTAAGCCTTTTTTTGTCTCTTTCACTAAATCTCTAGGTAATTGTATTATGTAAAATAGTGCTTAGGATATTGAGAATGTTTCCATTTGATGAAAGGATGCTGGCTTCATTACTATGTAATGGTTAATTTTGGATGACAGCATATGACACTGGATGCTAGAGGTGGATTCTATCATTCATCTGTCTATCCTGCTGTTTATTTAGAAATTGGTTAGTGTGTTTATTCATATAGAAAACAAGTATACAAAATACCTGTAATGAAAATAACTAATGTTAATATTTTACTTTAAAATTCCAAAGTATGTTCAGATATTTGGTCCTCATAATCATCTTATGGAGTTAATATATTATATTGTCTTGTTTTTCTAGTGTTATGCATTATAACACTATCCAGGAGATAGAAAAATCAGGACTGAGACATCTCTTTAAAAAAAACAAATTCTTACAAACCACTTAAAATAAGAAACAGTATTTGAAAAATATGTAAGCATTGATCACTGTATAAATATTTCCAGTAAAGAATATTATACCCAGACATCTGTCATTCTGACCTTTAAAAAGGTACTGGAAATGTCACGTCTAGCCTAAATAACATACCCAATACATGCTGAAGTGTTCAGCAGAACCTGAGCTGAGGACAAACAAGGACAGTCTGTCAAGCCAGCTGTTCCCAGAATCTGATAACACACCCTGCTTCAGGAAAAGAAGCTTGTCTCTGACGCTGTTCTCCATTTAGTGATGGTAAATGCCAGTATGTCAATTCTTCACACATTAAAAGATTTCCAAATATCTAATTTGACACAACATGTGGGGTCTCCACTCAACAGGGCAAACACAGCACTGCTGAGACATTTGTGCTTATCATGTAATTAGAATCTGAATCTGTAGACTGATTTGTTTGTAATGTCAAGCAGAAAAAAGGACATAAAATGCCACTGAAACGATTTCATATTTATTTTCTTTTCACCATCTCCAAATCATTTATTATTTCTTGTAACATTGTTCTTTTAAGCTGAATGCTTAAAATGCCAACATTATCCATAAGAAGAAAACACTATTGAGTTAATCTTCTTTAAGGCACCTCAAGCCACTTTCTGCCTTTTTATTGGAGAAAAACATTTAACAAAATTAAAATATAAAATGTATGACTCTATTAAATAAAACTTTAGGAGGTAATTAAATCAGAAATTCAGTTAACATTGACTTTGGAAAGTGTGTTTGATAAGATATTAGTACAAAATTAGCCTAAAGAGAAAAGGAAAAGAAAATAATGATCAAGAATAGGGCAACACAACACCATTGGTGGGGTCTGCTCTTGGTATGCTGCCTTGTAAGCGGTCAGGTGCTATGGCCCCCTTTCTAAAATGAAGTGTAAAGGGATATCATGTATATTCAGTGTTTGTGTTGTTTTTCTGCTTTTGCTTCCATTTTTCTTTGCAGTTATTAAGCCTGTCTGCCTGGAGTTTTAAACCTCTGCCATACATTACGGGCATTATTACTGTTTTGTGTAGACGGTCAGTTGTCTCAGTACAACACTCAGAATGCTGTGTTTAGCCTTGTATTTCCAGAACTGTGTTTTTTCAGTCTTTTTTTTTTTTTTTTTGAAGGAAAACTAAATGATTTAGTTGGAAAAAAAAGAATTTATTAATAACATCATTTATTATATCATTTATTAATAACATCTTAAAAAATCTCAATATTCTTTAAAACAATCATTATAACTGGGTATTGTTCATTTTCTAACATTCGTGGGTATAATCTATAAAAACTAACAAAACAGAATGGGAAGCAAAAGAAGTTCTGTTGGATCAAAGTTGCTGTGTTCCCTGGCTTGAAAAATGTAGTACATGTTGGTGTCGTTTCCTGGTATAAAGAAAAAGCAAAAATAGATTATATATAATATCTGAATTGTGTTTGAAGCATATGAAGATGCATGTGAGACATGCTAACGTAGCAGTAAAGAGGCAGGGGATTTAAATTTGAGTATTTTTAGCATAAAGATATGATTGATATCTATGGGGGAAAAAAAGATGATACTATCAGTTAAAGTCACAGGGTAGAAAGAGAAGAAGTGTTGGTCTAAATTAGACAACAGAAATATTTGGGAATCATGCACACAAAAAAATCAAACTAAGAAAATATTTTAATAGCAGTTAAAGTTTATCCATATATATTTTTATGATTTGGGCTCTGAAAGGAAATGAGATCTGAGCTGAAAACTGCAAATTGATATTTAATAAAGGAACTTTTTAAAGTAAGTTTGCAGTTTTGAGGTTGGTATTAATAGCATAACAAATCCTTTAGTTTTTAAGTATGTACCAGGGATTGTGCTAAGTAATTTGCATGCATCATCTATTTTATCTATGTAACTTTGTGAAATATGAGTTGAAGTATTAAACTGTAAGTGACTCAGTGTTTCAAATGAGAAAGCTAAGGTTTCAGAAGTGGTAACTGGGGAGGCTGTGATGCAGACTCAGGCTGATCAACTTTAGAGCCAACTTCATGTTTATTATCTGGTGGGGATGACCCACTAGAGGAGGAAGTTTGATGATGCACAGTGAGGAGTGGAAAAGGAAGAGAGATGCAATTGAAAAAGTGAGAACATAGATAGAGAGATTGGCCTTTCATTGTAAACTATCATATCTTCTACGAATGAGATGTTAAGATAGATGCATGTTTAAGTAGATTTGTAGGTTTTACAGTATTCACATATGCTAATGTGTATTTTTCAAAGAGTTTTGAGGCATAATATTGAACTGGAAAAACCTACTAAAAACTTAGATTGATATTTACACAGAGTTTTCATACATCCAATGAAATTCTTTCAACGAATGTCTGAAAACTTTATAGCTAGAAAGCGAGACAAAATGCATTTCAAGCATCAAGGACATTTCTGAATCATTTATATAGGAAGATATTTTAATGGATCAATTGGTTGTGTGAAGTTAATACTAAAATCCTAATCAGAAATAGAGAGTTAATGAGACAAAGAGGAGCTAAATGCTCCGTATAATGATGTAAAAAATTATCTTTCTGAGCTGCAGTCAGTAGTGTTATCACTCAAGCTAGAGGCAGCTGCAAGAGAAGGAAAAACCTCTTTTTTTCCTTATCAGTTTGAACCCTGGAAAGAGTTGAATACCTGATTTGGGGGTGGTGAAAATAGTCATTGGGGATGGCTTGGAAGTGAGAGAAGCAGAAGGTAGAGGACTGAATCCTTTCAACATTTTAGCAGGCTGAGAGAGAGACTGGCAGAAAGCCAGCCAAGAACAAAACCTAGATGACTACGCCAGAGAAAGCAATATCAAAAATTGTCTCATTTTAGGAATTTTTCATTGCATTGTGCTTTTCATGTGCTATGTCCAAGCTTTAAGACATATTGCTTCCAACTTTAATAATAATTTTAAAAAGTTATTACAATAAATATTGACCAAAGATCACCTTAACAATGATTGACTGAGGTATGGAAGAAGAGTGGATTTCTGGACCATGTAAGCTCTCCCTTAGTATTCTTAAAAAATAAAACAAAAAAAGAAAGAAATACTTTGGATAGAAAGCCCCAAATCCTGCAGTGGATAAGACCTTGAACTTTCATTTGGGTGTTAGAGGAATGGATTGCATTCTGAAAAATGGAAGGTTTGAGAATACTTGTGTTTCTTTATGGCACCCTCTCTGCAGTTGTTTTAAACTCTGGCTCCCCACTTAACTGTATGTTGGACTTACGTCTGTCTTTAACAACAAGCAGAGAGTACATTTCAGTCTTACCACTATCACTGGATTTGGGTAAATGGGCCCTGGAGTAAAAACACAGACCTTGATCAGGCATTTCTGAATGTTTGATTACTTCCAGTGAAATACAAGATTAGTTGTTAGAATTTTCCCAGCATTACAATTCTAAGTGAATGTGTTATTTGACAGTGATTTATTTTGACCTTTAGCCTAGGAATTTCAGATTGTATTTTTAATATTTTAAGCATATCTACATTGAGTTTCTGTAAATTAACCCTCAACTAGACTTTCTTTCACCTCTAACATAACCTTTTTACTTTTCTCTGGAAATCCTTATATATGATTCAATTCTACAAATGTTAAGGAGAAGCTGACTGTATTTCGATTTTACAAAGTACTTTCATGTTTATAAAGCACTATCTTATCTTGTGAATAGTATAAAATTAATCTTGTACATCATAAAGGCTTTATTAGCTCAATCAATTTATGTATAAAAATGAAAAATAGAAAATATTTTACTATAAAGAAACTAGGAAACGGTGAGATTGCTGATAAATAATGAAAGGAATTTTAAGTAATATCCTATCAATAACAATTTGCAAATCCTAGCAAGCAGCTTACTATACTTACCAGAAAGTGGAAATTGCATTTCGTCTCTCTCAAAAATTTTACTTCTTTTAGGAGATCATTTTTCTAGTTAATTTGTGATCATGTCAATGTGATTTTCTTTTTATAAATCACTAAGGCTGTTTTTTTTTTTTTTTTTTTAATTTCCTACTGCAGTAGGCAGTTATAAATTAGCCCCAGTTTCCACCACCTACAATTTCCTAGCATTGAGTGTGTTTTTAACCTAGCTCTTGTTTCTGGCAAATAAAGAAAAACTGATGGAATGTCATTTCCAAGATTGGGTTATAAAAGACTGTGACTTCCATCTTATTCACATTCTCTCTCTCTCTTGCTCTTATTATTTGTTCAGTCTGATGAAACAAGCTGCCATATTGTGTCATGTGGGGAAGCAAATCCCTCAGTCCAGCCTGGGAAAAACTGCAGCCCTGAGCAAAGCTTGGTTGCAACCCTGTGAGATACCCTCAGCCAAAGGGCTCAGAAGAGCCTGGTGTAGACTCCTGACCCGCATAACTGTGTGACAAATGTTGCTGCTCTAAGCTGCTAAGTTTCCAGGTAACCTTTTATAGGTAGTAGTATGGGATTAATGTGCTCATCATATGTTCTGTTCAGTTATGTATTGGACAATTTTAAATTAACTGTTTTTTTAAGCCAGCAAAATTCTCCCTAAAATCAATCCATACTGTCGTACATCAACAAAAATGGCAAATTTCTGAAGTGAAAAAGCGAACAACAGAAACAGTCATTTGTCCTATTTATGTGGTTTATTAACATTTATTAGAGGATTATTTACATTTATCAGAGGATATTTATTTATTACATGATATTTATTAGAACATTCATTAGAGGATAATTCAGTATTCTTGCCTTGAGAATCCCATAAAGTGAAGTCGCTCAGTTGTGTCTGACTCATTGCGACCTCCTGGACTGTAACCTGCCAGGCTCCTCTGCCCATGGGATTTTCCAGGCAAGAGTGGGAGTGTGTTCCTATTTCCTTCTCCAGGGATGTTCCTGACCCAGGGATCCAAGTCGGGTCTCCCACATTGCAGGCAGATGCTTTACCGTCTGAGCCCACAGGGAAGCCTGAGAACCCCGTGAATAGTATGAAAAGGCAAAAGGGTATGAAACTGAAAGATTTACTCCCCAAGTTGGTAGGTGCCCAACATGCTACAGGAGAAGAGTGGAGAACTAGCTCCAGAAAGAAGGAAGGGACAGAGCCAAAGTAAAAATAACACCCAGCTGTAGATATGATGGGTGATGGAAGTAAAGTCCAATGCTGTAAAGAGTAATATTGCATATGAAGCTGAAATGTTAGGTCCATGAATCAAGGTAAATTTGAAGGGGTCAAACAGGAGATGGCAAGAGGGAACATCAATATTTTAGGAATCAGTGAACTAAAATGGACTGGAAAGGATGGATTTAACTCAGATCATTATATCTATTACTGTGGGCAAGAGTCCCTGAGAAGAAATGGAGTAGCTATCATAGTCAACAAAAGAGTCCAAAATACAGTACTTGTATGCAATCTCAAAAATGGCAGAATGATCTCTGTTCTTTTCCAAGGCAAACCATTCAATATCACAGTGATCCAAGTCTATGTCCCAACTAGTAACACTGAAGAAGCTGAAGATGAACATTCTATGAAGACCTACAAGACCTTCTAGAACTAACACCCTAAAAGATATTGTCTTCATTATAGGAGACTGGAATGCAAAAGTAGGAAGTCAAGAAACACCTGGAGTAACAGGCAAATTTGGCCTTGGAGTACAAAATAAAGCAGGTCAAAGGCTAACAGAGTTTTGCCAATAGGGGCATTGGTCATAGCACCCTCTTTCAACAACACAAGAGGTCCCCACATGGATGTGACCAGATGGTCAATACTGAAATCAGGTTGATTATATTCTCTGCAGCCAAACATAGAGAAGCTCTATACAGTAGGATTCTTTACCAGCTGAGCTACAAGGGAGCCCAAAATGACAGAATGATCTCTGTTCGTTTCCAAGGCCAATCATTCAATATCTCTGTAATCCAAGCCTATGCCCCAACCAGTAATACTAAAGAAGCCAACGTTGAACGGTTCTATGAAGACCTACAAGACTTTTTAGAACTAACACCCAAAGAAGATGTCCTTTTCATTATAGGGGACTGGATTGCAAAAGTAGGAAGTCAAGAAACACCTGGAGTAACAGGCAAATTTGGCCTTGGAGTACGGAATGAAGCAAGGCAAAGGCTAATAGAGTTTTGGCAAGAGAACGCACTGGTCATAGCAAACAGCCTCTTCCAACAACACAAGAGAAGACTCTACACGTGGACATCACCAGATGGTCAACACCGAAATCAGATTGATTATATTCTTTACAGCCAAAGATGGAGAAGCTCTATACAGTCAGCAAAAACAAGACTGGGAGCTGACTGTGGCTCAGATCATGAACTCCTTATTGCCAAATTCAGACTTAAACTGAAGAAGGTAGGGATAACCACTAGACCATTCAGGTATGACCTAAATCAAATCCCTTATGAATATACAGTGGAAGTGAGAAATAGATTTAAGGGACTAGATCTGATAGACAGAGAGCCTGATGAACTATGGACGGAGGTTCGAGACATTGTACAGGAGACAGGGATCAAGACCATCCCCAAGGAAAAGAAATGCAGAAAGGCCAAATGGCTGTCTGAGGAGGTCTTACAAATAGCTGTGAAACGAAAGAAGCTAAAAGCAAAGGAGAAAAGGAAAGATATTCCCATTTTAATGCAGAGTTCCAAAGAATAGCCAGGAGAGATAAGAAAGCCTTCCTCAGTGATCAACGCAAAGAAATAGAGGAAAACAAAAGAATGGGAAAGACTAGAGATGTCTTCAAGAAAATTAGAGATACCAAGGGAACATTTCATGCAAAGATGGGCTCAATAAAGGACAGAGATGGTATGGATTTAACAGAAGCAGTAGATATTAAGAAGAGGTGGCAAGAATACACAGAAGAACTATACAAAAAAAATCTTCAAGACCCAGATAGCCACGATGGTGTGATCACTCACCTAGAGCCAGACATCCTGGAATGTGAAGTCAAGTGAGTCTGCATCGCTACAAACAAAGCTAGTAGAGGTGATGGAATTCCAGTTGAGCTATTTCAAATCCTAAAAGATGATACTTTGAAAGTGTTACACTCAATATACTAGCTAATTTGGAAAACTCAGCAGTTGCCACAGGACTGGAAAAGGTCAGTTTCCATTCCAATCCCAAAGAAAGGCAATGCCAAACAATGTTCATACTACTACAGAATTGCACTCATCTCACACGCTAGCAAAGTAATGCTCAAAATTCTCCAAGTCAGGCTTTAACAGTACATGAACCGTGAACTTCCAGATGTTCAAGCTGGATTTAGAAAAGGCAGAGGAACCAGAGATCAAATTGCCAAAATTTGTTGGATCATTGAAAAAGCACGAGAGTTCCAGAGAAACATCTACTTTGCTTTATTGACTAGGCCAAAGCCTTTGACTGCGTGGATCACAACAAACTGGAAAATTCTTCAAGAGATTGGAATACTAGCCCACCTGACCTGCCTCCTGAGAAATCCATATGCAGGTCAAGAAGCAACAGTTAGAACTGGACATGGAACAACAGACCGGTTTCAAATCAGGAAAGGAGTACGGCAAAGCTGTATATCGTCACCCCGCTTATATATAGAGAGTACATCCTGGGAAATGCCGGGCTGGATGAAGCACAGGCTGGAATTAAGATTGCTGGAAGAAATATTAATAATCTCAGATATGCAGATGACACCACCCTTATGGTGAAAAGTGAAGTAGATCTAAAGAGCCTCTTAAGTGAAAGAGGAGAGTGAAAAAGTTGGCTTAAAACTCAACATTCAGAAAACTACGATCATGGCATCTGGTCCCATCACTTCATGACAATTAAATGGGGAAACAATGGAAACAGTGAGAGACTTTATTTTGGGGAGGCTCCAATATCACTGCAGATCTTGACTGCAGCCATGAAATTAAAAGGCGCTTGCTTCTTGGAAGAAAAGTTATGACCAAACTAGATAGCATATTAAAAAGCAGAGACATTACTTTGCCAATAAAGGTCTGTCTAGTAAAAGCTATGGTTTTTCCAGTAGTCATGTATGCATGTGAAATTTGAACTATAAAGAAAGATGAATGCTGAAAAATTGATACTTCTGAACTGTGGTGTTGGAGAAGACTCTTGAGAGTCCCTTAGACTGCAAGAAAATCCAACCAGTCCATCCTAAAGGAAATCAGTCCTGAATATTCATTGGAAGAACTGATGCTGAAGCTGAAACTCCAATACTTTGGCCATCTGATGCAAAAAAAACTGACTCATTGAAAAAGACCTTGATTCTGGGAAAAAATGAGAGTGGGAGGAGAGGGGTTCAACAGAGAATGAGATGTTTGGATGGCATCACTGACGCAATGGACATGAGTTTGAGTAGGCTCTGGGGTTTGGTGATGGACAGGAAAGCCTGGCGTGCTGCAGCCCATGGGGTCACAAAGAGTTGGACACAAGTGATCGACTGAACTGAACTGTGCTGAATTTCTTCACAGTGTTGAGGTGATATCTGCTATAAATCAACCTTAATCCCTCATAATCATGTTTTATATGTCTCTCCCATCCCTTTGGAGGCTCCCTCCGCTCCTCATTCTTCCCATCTAGTTTGTCATTCATTTTATTTATAATTATATGGGATTTCCATAGGATGATGGAAAGCTTTGCTACTTTTGCATATATTTTTACTCAGTTAAGCATTACTTTTTGCCTCATTGTCCAAAGCTACAAGTCATCCTTACTCTTTCCTTCTCCTCCCCATAACTAATCAGTCACCAAGTGCTATACATTCTCTGCCCTACACATTTCATAAATCTGTTTTGTTTTGTCCCATTATCATTGCCATTATCATTTCTTCCCAGCCACAGCCTCTCTCCCTCCAGTCTTACCATCCCCATGGGGCATCCTCTGTCTTCAAACCCTCTGGTGACTTTCCTTTGGGTTCAGGATGGAGCCCATAGTCCTCAACATGACCAGTTCTCCCTCCCTCTCTACCTCATCTCTCACTCATCTTCTCTCTCTGAGGTCCACCTTGAAAAGCCATGCCCTCTCTCTCCTTCCCCTTCCCTTCTGGAAGAAGCTTAAAGAAGCAGGCTGCTTAACTTTAGCTTAAATTTACCTTCAGAGGGCATTAGAAGGTGTGTGTGTGTGATTTTACTTTATTTGTTTTTTTGTTTTTAAATGTATTTGTTTTAAGTGGAGGATAATTACTTTACAATGTTGTGACAGTTTATTGTGATGGTTTTTGCCATACACCAGCATGAATCCACCAGGGGTATACATGTGTCCCCCATCCTGAATCCCCCTCCCATTCTCCTCCCCACACTATCCCTCTGGGTTGTCCCAGAGCACCGGCTTTGAGTACTCTGCTTCATGCATCAAACTTGCACTGGTCATCTTTTTTATGTATGGTCATATACAAGTTTCAATGCTATTCTCTCAAATTATCCCACCCTTGCCTTCTCCCACTGAGTCGAAAAGTCTGTTCTTTACTTCTATGTCTTCTTTGCTGCCCTGCAGATAAGACCATCATTACCATCTTTCTGAATTCCATATATAAAAATGTTAATATACAGTATTTGTCTCTCTCTGACTTGCTTCACTCTGTATAATAGGCTCCAGTTTCACCCACCTCCTTAGAGCTGACTCAAAAGTGTATAATAGCTGAGTAGTATTCCATTGTGTATGTGTACCATAACTTCCTTATCCATTCATCTGCCAGTGGACATCTAGGTTGCTTCCATGTCCTGGCTATTGTAAACAGCGCTGCAGTGAACTTTGAGGTCCATGTTTCTCTCTCAGTTCTGGTTTCCTTCAGGTGTATGCCCAGCAGTGGGTTTGCTGGGTTGGATAGCAGTTCTATTACCAGTTTTTAAAGAAATCTCCACACTGTTCTCCACAGTGGCTGTACTAGTTTGCATTCCCACTAACAGCGTATGAGGGTTCCTTTTCTCCCCACTCTCTCCAGCATTTACTGTTTTTCGACTTTTTGTTGATGGCCATTCTGACCAGTATGAGATGATACCTTATTGTGGTTTTGATTTGTGTTTCACTCATTTGATTAATGTTTCACTCATTTGATTAATGAGTGATGTTGAGCATCTTTTCTTGTGTCTGTTAGCCATCTGTACTGTCTTCTTTGGAGAAATATTTTTTTAGGTCTTTTCCCCTCTTTTTGTTTGAGTTGTTCATTTTTCTGGTATTGAGCTGCTTGTATGTCTTGGAAATTAATTCTTTGTCAGTTGTTTCATTTGCTACTATTTTCTCCCAATCCAAGGACTGTCTTTTCACCTTGCTTGTAGTTTCCTTCCTTGCACAAAAGTTTTTAAGTTTAATTAGGTCCCATTTGTTTCTTTTTGTTTTTATTACTCTGGGAGGTGTGTCATAGAGGATCTTCCTGTGATTTATAGAAATATGTATTACATACTCTATTTGTTGGCATTTTTCTAAATGCCACATTTGTGAGATCCATTTATGTTGATGTATATAGCTGTAGTTTATTCATTGTCATGTATGGCATAGAATTGCATTGACTAAATATACCACAATTTATATATCCATTTTGCAGTTAATGAACACTGAGTTGTTTCTAGTTTGGGGCAGTTATGAAGAGTGCTGGGATCAACATTTTGTTAAGTGTCTTTTGGTATACATTTGTGTACATTTTTCTTGGTTCTAGACTTAGAAGTAGAACTTCTGGATCATCAGCATGAAAATGTTTCCTGCTGGTAGATAATGTCAAAAGTCTTCTCAAAGTGGTTACCATTTTATACTCACAGTGTACAAAAGCTTCAGTTGTCCCACATACTAAATAACATATAATATTATCCATCTTTTAAATTTTAGTCATGGTGGTAGGGGACATAAGTAATAGTAATTAATTATAATATTGTATCTTTTTCAGATGAAAAATGATGTTGAATATTTTTCATGGTTATTGGTCAGTTCAAAATCCATATTTGTAAAGTGTCTTTTTCAGTCTTTTGCACATTTTTAATTATGTGTCCTTTTTAATAAATTTGTTGAAATTTACTATATATTTTGAATATGAACAATTTTCTTGTTTTTGTTTTGCCTTGTCTTTAAATGTTTGAAAAAAATTAAACAGGAGCAACATTAGGCTTGGGATTTCCTACTTAAAAATATTTAATTAAAATATTCCTTTCAAAGATATAGGAATATCCAAATCTTCCGTATCTTTTTGTATATTTTTTGGAGAGTTGAGATTTCGAGAGACAGTCATATGATCTAAATTGCAGATTTTTAACTAGGGGAAGTAGTCTTTAAAGTATAGAGAAAATATGGACACTATCTCAATGACTCAGTGTGTATTTTAGAGTTTCAGTGAAATTAAATTGGAGCACAGTAATAAATGAAATATGTTGTGACCAAACCAACCCTAATAAGTAATAAAAGAGAAACATGTTGAAAGAAATGTTTGTAGCTACAAAGCAAATATACTATGTGTTCAGATTTATAGAGCTCTGGCCTAGATATACAGGATTGGTTAAGAGCATCTTCAGGAAAATTCTCAAAGTAAATAAAGACCACCAATCCTCCAACTATCCTTCCTGGCAAATAATACAGAGGCACTCAAATAAGAATTCTGATTGATAGCAGACTCAGTACATGAATTTCAGAACATTTGCTATCCTGAATTTTGGAGGTTGACTTTTGAACTATTCTTTCTTATCTCTGTCAGTGGAGACATAACAGCATGTCTTCTCTACCAAGTATTTAAAGAATCCTCCCTTTATGTATAAGTTCCAGAGAGATTTTAGAAATGTGAATATTGAGGCATAAAAAAGAGCACCAAACTACCCTATGATACAATAAGAAATATATATTTGTATTTTGCCCGCAGTTCTAGATACAGAACTTCTAAAACCCTTGAGTGGTATATGCCATTTTTATGACAATAAGATGACTGGTTACTGGGGAACCCTTGATAGCTTCAAGCATGGGAGTTGGTCAGCCCTACCCCCTGACTATTGGAAAGAGAGAGAGCTGAAATGGAATTTAATCACCGGTGGTCAATGATTTAATTGATTGTGCCTGTTTAATACCTCCTGCCAGGTTTGGGGTAATTCCCAGGTGGCATAGTGGTAAAGAATCTGCCTGCCAATGCAGGAGAAACCAGAGTTGCAGATTTAATCCCTGGGTTGGGACGATCCCTTGGAGTAGGAAATGGCAACCCACTCCAGTATTCTTGCCTGGAAAATTCCATGGACAAAGGAGCCTGGAGGGTCGAAGTCCATGTGGTTGCACAGAGTTGGTCATGACTGAGCGACTAAACCACCACCACCAGGTTTGGAGAGGTCTGCGTTGGTGAATGCATCAAAGTCCTGGAAGGCTGGTGCTCCTGAAGATGAGACAGAAGCTCCCTGCTTCGTCCCCACATATCTTTCCCTACACATCTCTTCCATTTGACTCTCCTGAGCTGCATTCTTTATAATAAACTGGTAATAGTGAGCAAAGTACCTTTCTGAGTTTTTTGAACCATTCTAGCAAATTACCAAATCTGAGGAGCAGGTAGTGGGAACTCCTGGCTTTATAGGTGGTTTGTCAGAAGTATGGGAGACCCAGACTTGTAGTTGGCATCTGAAGCAAAAGCGGTCTTGTGGAACTGAGTTCTTAATCTATGAAATCTACATGAACTCTTGTTGGTTAACATCAGAATTATATTGAATTCTGTGGTACCCAACTGGTATCCAGAGAGTTGAAGGATTGGTTGGTGCAAGGAAAAGAAATCCACATATTTGGTGTCAGAAGCACTGTGAGTAAAAATAGTTCACAAACTTAAGGGCAGCTTCTCAGAGAAGGCAAGTTCCTATGATGGTTTTAATGGCTGAATTGAGAGAGGGAAATACATAGAAGAATTAAGTAGGATTTTCCAGGCACAGAGAGCAGCAGAGAAAAAAACATGGAACTTTCAGAAAAAATTGAACACTTGGAGAACACCCAAGTTTCGGTACTGAAGAATTAGATTATTTGTAAGGGGAATTGGTAATATGAATCTTCAATGTTTTGTCCCAGTTCAGTGATTTATAGATGGATATAAGTGTCCTTTGCGTTTAGAAATGTGTGTGCCACTAGTGATTTCTTGGGCTCCAAAATCACTGCAGATGGTGACTGAAGCCATGAAATTAAAAGACACTTGCTCCTTGGAAGAAAAGCTATGACCAACCTAGAAAGCATATTAGAAAGCAGAGACATTTCTTTGCCAACAAAGGTCCAGATAGTCACAGCTATGGTTTTTCCAGTAGTCACGAATGGATGTAAAAGTTGGACTATAAAGAAGACAGTGTGGACGAATTGATGCTTTTGAACTGTGGTGTTGGAGAAGACTCTTGAGAGTCCCTTGGACTGCAAGGAGGTCAAACCAGTCAGTCCTAAAGGGCATCAATCCTGAATATTTTTTGGAAGGACTGATGCTAAAGCTTAAACTCTAGTACTTGGCTCTCTGATGCAATGAGCTGACTCATTAGAAAAGACCCTGATGCTGGGAAGGATTGAAGGCAGGAGGAGAATGGGACAACAGAGGATAAGACTGACTCAATAGACATGAATTTGATTGAGTAAGCTCCAGGAGATGGTAAAGGATGGGAAAGCCTGGCATTTTGTAGTCCATGTGGTCACAAAGAGTCGGACATGACTGAGTGATGGAACAAGAGCAGTGCCACTAGTGTCGATCATGAGAGCTTTCATGACGTGTTAAGGTCAACATTTTAAGCAGTACGAAGAAATACTATAGGTGGCATGATAGCTGGCTTGATTTAACTAACTAAAATCCCAAAGCTAAATGCAGTAATTCATTTTCATTTGTTTCAGGCATATATATAATTTTAAAGCTACATATAAATGGCAGATACACTTATTTATCTATCCTTTCTTTACTTATATATTTAATTTATATTTTATATATGGGTATAGTCAGAGAATTATGATTGTATAATCTACATCCGTTTAGTCAAAAGCTATGTTTTTCTGTAGTCATGTATGGATATGAGAGTTGGACCATAAAGAAGGCTGAATGCCAGAGAATTGATACTTTTGAATTGTGCTGGAGGAGACTCTTTAGAGTCCCTTGGACTGTAAAGAGATCAAACAAGTCATTCCTAAAGGAAACCTTTAGGTTTCTTGAGTAGTCATTGGATGAATTGATGCTGAAGCTCCAGTACTTTGGCCACTTGATGTGAACCGCCAACTCATTGGAAAATACCTTGACACTCTGAAAGACCAAAGGCAAAAGAAGAGGACAGCAGAGGATGAAATGGTTGGATTTCATCGCCGAGTCAACAGATATCAACTTGGGCAAACTCTAGGAGATAGTGAGGGAGAGGGAGGACGGCATGGGGTTGCAAAGAGTCAGACACGATTTAGTGACTAAACGACAAAGCAACAATCAGAGAAACTGCTCCTAAGCATGAAAGCGTCAGAAAAAATGCAATAAATTACCTCTTGAAGTGACTTATGATGAGGCAGTTTTCAAGTAAAATTGCAAGCTTTCTTGTCAGGCTGACTGAGTTATGTGAGAGCTTAAAGACTTGAGAAAATATGAGTTTTATTATTTTGTCATAACACTTGAGAGTCTTTCAGTGTATCAGAGATTTCTAAGGGTAAAAGTGAGCACCATTCTCTAGCTTTGTAATTAAGAGTTGATTAAAGTTATCAGGATTCTCCGAAAGTTCCTATAGTTCAAGAGTGACTACCATATTTATCTTTTAGTATGTTCTAGGAAATTAAAATATAAGGACATTAGTGGACCCTGTTTGTTTGTTTGTTTTTAAGCTTGAGAAATACCCACCTTACTGATAACTGTCGTTGACCATACACAGTCCTGCACTGCCCATGCTAATCTGTATCCGATGATGACCTTCTCTATGAGAGGATAGCAGCTCCCTCGTCTGAGAATGCTTGCTGAAACCTGCTTAACTATGCTCTGAAACTCACAATCCCAGTTTTTGCCTAGGGGATGAACTTTTCCCTGTTGGTATGAACCCAGAGTTTAATGGATCACTGAGACAATTGAAGACTGCTTTGAGATACAGATTGCATAGAGTTGCTTGAGGTTTCTTAAAGGAAAGGCATAATCTTCCTAACTTCTTGCATGTATAAGAACATGTTTCTTTCAAATATGAAAATACTTCCAACTAAGAAGAAATAGAAGGTGAAATATTTTTCACTATTAACACAATTCTGAAGTTAAGTGGAGGAATACTTTGTTTAGAAAGGATGCTTGGTATATGACTAGAAAGTAATAGAACTATATGAATTACTATATGTTATATTTGTATATTTACAAATGTGGTCGTGGTTTAGTTGCTAAGTCATGTCTGACTCTTACATCCTCATGGATTGTAGCCTGCCAGACTCCTCTGTCCATGGGGTTCTCCAGACAAGTATACTAGAGTGGGTTGCCATTTCCTTCTCCTCGGGATCTTCCTGACCCAGGAATTGAACCTGGGTCTCCTGTATTGCAGGCAGATTTTTAACCAACTGAGTTACAAGGGAAGCCCACTTACAAATGTAAATCCTATTAATATTTACTACAACTTGGATAAACCTCAAAGACATTAAGCTAAGTGAACTAAGATCATAATAGAGGGATAAATACTATGTGATTCCACTCATATGAAGAATCTAAAATAAAGCAGAAAGTGGAATGATAGTTGTTAGGAGGCGATGGAAAGAGAACACAGTGAGGTATTTGTCAAAGGTACAAAGTTTCATCTATACAAGATGACCAAGTCCTAGAGATCTAATGTACCGTATAATGCCTATGATTAATAATACTATATTGTATTCTTTAAAACTTGCTAAAGGGTAGATCTTGTGTTGGGTGTTATTGTAACACGACAACAACAACAGAAAGGAAGGCTACTGTCGGAGGTGATGGATGTTTATGGCATATATTGTAGTGATAGTCTCAAGGGTATATACTTATCTCCAGACTCATCAGATTGTATGTATTATGTATATATACAGATTTTTTTCAGTCGTACCTCAGTAAAATGATTTAAAAATGTAAATTCTGTATGTGGATTTTGGCCTTTTATAGGGACAATTAACACTGTACAACATGCACAGTCCCGACTTCAACAAGAACTCATGTGTTAAGCTGATTATTATTTTAAAAATTTCAAATATATCTTTAAATTCTTAGACTCTTACATGTAATTTTAGGTCACAAAACTCAGAAAATGCAAACACCTTGTCATTTGCTGACATTACTAGTGTATTATTTAAAGAATGAGTCAAAATTCCTGTCAGGAAGATCATAAAACACACTTGATATTCTTGACAATTCTTTTGCTTTTCCAAAAATTTTAATTGTATGAAATTTCACTGGCTTTTGATTCTTAGCTACACAGAATTAATGATTGTGCTCTTTATGTATTTATTTCCTTTTTTCAATTGGAATCTGTATAATTCCAGTGTTATACATGTATAGTTATTTGCTTAGCAGTGGAAAAGTATGAAAAGAAAAAAAAGACTATTGCAAGATTTAAAAGATGAAAGGGCTTGGCAACTTAAACCACAATTCACACACAGGTAATGGTGCATAAAATTAAATTAATATAACCTGTGTTAATGTTTATAGATGTTAAACTTCAATTAAATCAGAACAGAAGAAACTATAAATCTATGTTGTTTGTTTGCCTGCCTAGCTGTCTATCTATCCAGAGAATGACCAGAAATATTAACAGCATATGTAGAAATTTTAGGGTCAGGAAGATCCACTGAAGAAGGGATAGGCTACCCACTCCAGTATTCTTAGGCTTCGTTTGAGTCTCAGCTGGTAAAGAATCTGCCTACAATGCGGGAGACCTGCGTTCAGTCCCTGGGTTGGGAAGATCCCCTGTAGAAGGGAAAGGCTACCGGCTCCAATATTCTGGCCTGGAGAATTCCATGACTCTACAATCCATGGGGTCGCAAAGAGTCGGACATGACTGAGTGACTTTCACCTTCACTAGGCTATTTCATAGCTTATACAAATACAAGTAAAAGGATGACAGAAAATACAAAACCTTTCCTAATGCCACACACATAAAGTATTCAATAAATTGTGTCCCACTTCTCTAATTAATCCATAAAGCACCTAAAAATGATTATTACATAAAAGGTGCCCAATACATATTTGCTTAAGTATTTCACTTAATTGACAGGCCACAATTTGATTGAAATATGGTTTGGAACTACAACAAATTTTCCTTCTTCCTCTTTCAAGACTGAATATGTCTAGTCGTCTCTTGGATATGAAAGTAAAATAGAATCTAATATGGATCTGTTGCAATTAAGTATGAGTGAAATTTGTGAAATGATTTTTGGTTGAAAGCAAACAAAGCTTTGATTTAAGAATGGATTTGATTGCTTTTCTTGAGAAATATAATGTTTATATTAATAAGCTTATTCATAATTTGAATGTAAGGCATTCAGATCCCTTTCAATACTGAAAACATTAAGAGGGACGATTTATAAATGACAGATGTAAGAATTCATATCAAAGTGAAAATTATAATATTGCAAAAATGTTTTATTGCTTACTTTAACTTAGCATGAGTTACATACTTGCTTTCATATTTGATATCTTATGACAAACCATTGCTAGTAAAAGCCAAGAATTTTCTTCTTTGGTAAATAGATTTAATAGCCATGGGCTCATGAATTGATGGGCACTTTTCTCTAATGTCTTTAGTGTACTGTGTAAATTCACAAGGGTTTCTCAGAAGTATGAACTAAATTCGTTACAATGTAAATTCATTACATCTGAATTTAAACATTAAATACAATTAGATTTACTCTATGAACTTAGTTACCTCATTCTTCGTGTTTTAAAATCATTTTTACCGTCTACTTTATTTATTATTTTTACTACTTTATTCATATTAAATGTTTTTATCTTTCTATGTTTTAAAATAATGTAATTTTTACTTTTTTCTCGATATTTCATTATTTGTGGGTTATAGTGACAAAATTGGGCCAAATTTAATACCAGGGGATATATTTTATAAAACACTTAAATGTTAAAATTTAGGATATAATCCATCAGATGCATTTGAAATAAAGTTTGCCATTTATCTTATTTGTATGACAGATGGTGTTGTAAATACATTTGATCCAGGGATATGAATACAGTGGCTTTATTGCTCATAAATTGTGAATTATTTTCTTTAGCTATTTAATTGCAGTGTTTATTTACATATATAATAGGAAGCTAATATATTATCAGTGAAATTATTTGCTATAGGCTTCTATAGGTTTTAAGAATAATTTTTGGACTTTCACTAGCATATTGCTTTTAATTATGGTAACTTCCAAAGAGTAAATATTATACATATATGACAACATCTGTGTTAAGAAAATGTAACTATTTGTGATCTCTGGACTGTCACTTTACATATATATGTACACACATACCTATATATGCATTAATGTGTGCCAAGCTGCTTCAGTCATGTCTGACTCTTTGCAGCCCCATGGACTGTAGCTCGTCAGATTCCTCTGTCCATGGAATTATTCAGACAAGAATACTGGAGTGGGTTGCCGTGACCTTCTCCAGGTGATCTTCCTGACCCAGGCATAGAACCTGGGTCTCCTGCAGCTCCTGCATTGCAGGCAGATTCTTTACTGCTGAGCCACCAGGGAAGCCCATACCTATATATACATATAAGTAATGCACATGCATATATATATTATATGTATATTAAATGTATAGTATATTTTAAAAGCATGCTATGTATGTGATAAATTTAAAGAATGAAGTGTATGTGTACATTATAGCATAAAACAAATGACTAATTCTTCTGTTAATTTCTCATTGACATTAACCACAAAAATATGATTTTTCACAGTTTCGGATTTTACATTAGAATTTTGTAATTTCTTTTTTTTTTTAATCATCCTATTCATAGTCAATCTAAAATTTTCTTGCTTACATAGGGCAGTTATATTTGTCTACTTGAATCTAATTATATGTAATTTGAGGATTCAAGTTTGTCTTTGAGTTGCTGGCACTTGTTTGGGGAGATGATTTAAGTCTTTGACAATGTCAGGTTCCTTGCACTAAAGGCTATCTAGGGAGGACACTGAGTAGCTTATTGGAAACATGAGTTGTGGAGCTCAATATAGACAGTGATATCTGTTGTGTATGTAGTTACATGTGGTGGTGTGTATGATTGACACATTGTAACTGAATATGAAACTTCACTGAGTAAATTATACTAAAAAGTAGAAAAATATCGATATAATAAAAGTAACAAGGAATCACCAAAGATGGAGAAAGATTGACAAAAGTAGTATTTGAGAAGCAATATTCATATGCTAATATAACAAAAATATATGATGTGAGAGGTGATCATTAGATTCAGTAATTAAAAGTTATTTAGTGATTTTAGTCACCAAAAACCAAACTGGAAGCCAAATGAAAGGAATTGAACTTAAATAGTAAATTTAATCTATTATTTTTACTTGATCTGCATTGTGTCACAATTCTGTAGGAGTAGTCAGACTGTAAATAACTTAATGTCTTTGTGCTGTAAGTTACATGAAGCTTTTTTAATGCGTTATAATGCCGTCAGGTCAGTTTATTTTTCTTCCTCAGTTCTTGTCTCACTGCAACAAAAAATTGAAATGATGGACTAAAGGCTTTAAAACAACAGACAAGTTACAGCTCAGTTCATCTCAAGCAGACAGATCTTTTATTAGACAGACACTCCCAAGACAAGGGAGCAGGCCGAACCCAAAGGAGTTCTCTTCTCCCTCCTAACTCTTTGGCTTCCCCTTTTTATACTTCCGTTTCCTCCTTTTGGTTGCCCCCTGTGCACAATAGGGCTTATACCCACAGCCGGCCAATGAAAGGGAATGGAAATGGGCATATGCTCAGGGCCGACTGACAGTTGCAAGTTGTATAGCAGCCGGCTTTGTTGTTTATGTCTTCCCGTAATTCAGTCTGTTATAATCAAATGTATAGATATGTAGATTATTTATGAACCCCAGCAGGCTCCATGGGGTCGCTAAGAGTCGGACACGACTGAGCGACTTCACTTTCCCTTTTCACTTTCATGCACTGGAGAAGGAAACGGTAACCCACTCCAGTCCTCTTGCCGGGAGAATCCCAGGGATGGGGAGCCTGGTGGGCTGCCGTCTATGGGGTCGCACAGAGTCGGACACGACTGAAGCGACTTAGCAGCAGTAGGCTCCTAGCTGCCTAAGGTTACTGGGAGAAGCCCCTGCGGTTATTTTGTATCCTCTGTGTTCCTAGGGCACACCGTATAGGTGTTGGAAACGTCTCTGTGGTTATTTTGTAGCATATCTGTGCGCCCTCCTGGGTGTGTCTGGGATGGCGTATAGAGATCAGCTTGCATTCCTTTTAGCCAGGCCACTCCTCCTTGCTCATGCCTAACTTCCTACCTAACAGTACCTTCACATATACCTCAAAAGCTAGATTTTGAGGTAAATTTCATTTCATCTATTTAAAAGCTAAGAGTTTGGGTACTCAAGAATTTATAATGAGGAACGAAGTCTAACTCCAGTGTTTTTGCCTGTTAATACTAAATTCAGCCTTCTCTAGTATACTGACTCTCCTCCACTGGGCTCTCTAATTTACTAGAATTCTGAGTTGGAAAAATTACTGACTCCACCATGGTGTTATTTTTATGAAAATAGCTCCGCATTCTGTGTTTTTTTTTCTAGCTAGTCAGTGTTAGTGGCTTTCTCAGTTAATGGTTTTAATTAGTTACATCCACTGAGTAGGAAGCCCTGAAAGAATAATTTTGAAAATACTTAGCTTTTCCTCAGCCACTCCACTCTCAGCCAAATACAAATATACTTGACTTTATGTTATTCCATGTTCTAAGTAGCCTTCAGATTACCTGTTATCTGTTTGGAACCTTCTCGATCTGTGCTTCTCTTTCTTTTGCATAATGCCTTTGTTGTGAAAATAAAGAAAAATAGGTGTTCATTTTTTTTCTTATGACCCTGGAGCATTTTGAATGTAACTCATTATTTCAAGGTTCCACATTCCTTAAATATGATGCATTGCCTGAGATATTTTGATGGTCACCTGTCATTAGTTTTCAGAACAGAAAGATCTTTGGAGGCGGTAACTCTGAGCACCGATTGGTCTCTCCTCACTGTATATTGTAATGTGAACTGAGAACAGGCATGAAGATGCCTGTCAGTGACCTTCCTTGTGCTTGTCTTCAGTCATTCTGATGCTCTTGCTCATTTTTCTTCACACAAAGGCACTGAGTTTGTTTATTCATTTACAATTACATCTTTGCTAATATTATTCAACCTGCTACACAAGCAACCACATACCAACCGTTTTACCCAAGATTGAAAAAGGAAAATAGAGTTAAAGTGGATGTAGGCATGTTCCTTGGGGTTTTCCAGGTGGTTCAGTGGTAAAATACTCTGCCTGCCAGTGCAGGAGACACAGGAGATATGGGTTTGATCCTGGGGTGGAGAAGATCCCCTGGAGTAGGAAACGGAAACCCACTCCAATATTCTTGCCTGGAAAAGTTCATGGACAGAGGAGCGTGGCAGGCTACAATCCAAGGGGCCTCAAGAGTTGGGCACAGCTGAGCTACTGAACATGCACGCACAGGCATATTCCTTATGTAATTATTTTAGATTTTAATTATTCTTTTGCATCTTACTCAGCATTAAGGCCTAGAAGTAAGGGCAACATGGGACTTCATGAATGATGTGCAGTTGAACCTCCCATTGAGAGGACAGTTTCCCGAAGTGACCTCTGCATATCATGAGTAGATGATTGGCCTTAGATCCCACATCTTCAAAACAGAAAGACAGCACTGTTAAGCTTTATGAGCTAAAGTTCAAAGCTCAATAAATTATAAACCATTATAAGCCAGTTTGCTTCCTCAATTCTAATCAGTCTTTCTAACTTTTTATCCATAAAATCAGAACCAACTGACACCTTCCCACAAGGCCCTGTGACCAAATAGACAATTGCGGTATTGACACAGTTAACGTATGACACATTCCTATGACAGTGAGATATCTTAGTGAAAGGTGAAAGCCTGCATACTTTTACATAAAGCAATTATAGGAATTAAGAAGAAAGTGAATTCTAATGAATACATAGAAAAACACAGAAAAGAGATGCTTCTATATACTGTTAATGACTTTCAAGAGCTTGATGACAGCAGCCTGTCAGTTTATTCAGAACTGAAAGTACAACATCCTGAACATGAAAATACCCAGCTCATTCTAGAGTGCTAGTGGTATATGTACACTCCAGAATTTGGGTCTCTAGAAACCCAACCTTTCAAAAGGCTTGCCTCATCCAAGATCACAAGAAAGAGAATGACTATGAATGAGAAATAGTCAAGAAATAAGTATGGAAAGTGTGGGTAATGGATATCAGTATATTTGCAGACATGTGGTAGAAGGCCCCAGCAGTGTCGCTCATGGAATTTTTGGGTGTTTGTGGAGGAGGGCTTTCAAGGGAAAGATTAATTTCAGCTAACTGCATAGAAATATGTGCAATAAACAAAAAGATCTGCAAAAGAGAAAAGAAAAAAGCAAAGCAAAAACAAAAGAAGCCATCCGTCTTCAGGATTTTTCCAAGCTCTCTCAAAGAACATTACATTTTACAGAGAAGATTGTATTTGTAATTGGTCATGTCAGAGTGATAGTTTCATGACTTTTTACTGTGAAAAAATGTCCTGTTTGATGACCTTCAATTAGTGGAATTTGTTGAGGGTTTCTGTTGTTTCTCACACTCTTTTCTTATGTATAGTGTCATTATTTGTATAAATTTGTACATAAATGTGAATAACTATTGATGTTTATATCAACATACAGGTGGATTCCATTTCTTTTTCAAGAACAAAGAAGGTATTAATTTGACACCTTAAATAAAGATCTGTTGTTTATGTGGTGATTTTCTCAATTGAGAAAACAAAAGCCTCTGAAGAAAACTGTGTAAACAGTTTCCTCACCTAGTATGCTACCTTCTAGTGAGAAGATACTCATAAATACAGAAATACATATAAACGTATGAGTTTAACAAAAACAAAAGCTATTCACAAAGGGCTTAAGAAAAGGAAGGTGTAACACCTCAAGGGTGTTGGCAACAGAAAGCTGTACAACACCCCTCAGGCTAAACTTAGAAGGAGAAGAGCGGACTTTTAACACGAGATGTGGCCGCATGGATGGGGCAGCCGGCACCCAGACCTGTGGTTCACCCTGGAAAGGTAAAGCCGGTGCACGGGAGCTCATGAAAGGGCTCTGGTGACAAATACCTTGGCCTCATTCTCCCCATTTTCTTAACTTCTGCTACTGTCTTTAACAGGGAAACCAAATTGAAGACCGAGAGCGAGAACACCCCTAGGACACAGATCAAACCTGAGAAGTGGGTTTGGGAGAAAAGAAAAGAAATCTAGCACAGAGGGAGAAGGCATTTTCAACATGGACTCTTGCACACATTACCCAAGTGAGACTGTATTAAAAATTCTGCAAAGTTCCTCCTCTCAACTGTTGATAATGCTTACTTATTGCAAGTGAAATTGGGTAGGGAGAGGAAAGCACTTTATGTAACTTTGCGGGAAAGAAGGAGTGAAGCAGGGGGATAAGGGTAATTTTTAGCTTATTTTTGATAGTTTCAGTGCCTATCAAATTTCCCTTATAAACAAGCATTTAGTTTGAAATAAAAACTGAGATCTAATAAAATATGAAAAGTGCCTAAATTGATGTTTTATAAATTCAATTTAGTTCCAACATAGTAGAATAAACATCACTATATTTATCAAATTCAGGGTTTTTTTTAATTCAGTTCTTTTAACCAAGGATTCTAAAAACCAATCATTCATAAATAATTCACATCATGCATCACATTCATAGATTTAAGATTTAAGAGAAAAGAGGAGAAAGCCATGTTAGGATCTTCCTATATGCTAAGAAATTTGTTAAATGCTATTACATAAATTATCTTAATGTATATATCAATCTTGGAAGGTAGGTATTTAACTTTTCTGTTCATATAGATGAATAAATTAGCTTGGAAATAAAATACTAACATAGTGATGGAATTATTACATTCTATTTAACATATGTTTTGGGAAATTTACTATTTATCCAATATGGTTCTAAGCAGAGAACTTAACTTTTGGAATAATAATTTCAAAAGGATTAAGACTACATACAGTGATTTTCATCCATTGTGTGCATTTTTATATTTAATAAGAAAATATTTAAATTGAAAAAATGCACAAGAGACAGTAAAATATTGGAATATTATCATTGATACAGATAGATTTTTGGAGAAATAATACTTTTGTAAAATCATGTTAGTCAATTGAATGACTGACAAATTATTTCAGAAAGTAGACATGAGAGTTCTGTTTTGCAAGAGTTCATAGTCTGTAGATATAATGACGATAGGGGAAGAAATTATTTTGAAAAATTTATATGACTTACTTAGAACTTTTCTGCATAGATACCCTACAGATCATAGTATTAAAAAAAAAGAAAAAGCCTTTGATTTTTAAGAATCTATATTATTTTAATAGTTTAATATTTATAATATTTATATTTTATTTGTGTGTGATTCATAGACAAGATAGAATTGAGTGTATTTTATAGAAAATCTTTGCATCAATTTTTAACATCAGAGAATCATTAGAGTATTTAAGGATGAATTTTAGGAAGACCATGAGTAGTTTTAAAAAGTACAAAAAACATGTGTGTAATTATGTGTGTTTGTGTACACATGTGTATATGTAAGATTATATGCTTTTTTTCTGAGATGATTATTCATAGTTTTCAAAACATATTTTAGTTTCTGGTCTTACATTTAGATCTTTAATCCACTTTGAGTTTATTTTTGTGTATGGTGTTAGAAAGTGTTCTAGTTTCACTCTTTTACAAGTCGTTGACCGGTTTTCCCAGCACCACTTGTTAAAGAGGTTGTCTTTTTTCCATTGTATATCCTTGCTTTCTTTGTCAAAGATAAGGTGTCCATAGGTTCGTGGATTTATCTCTGGGCTTTCTATTCTGTTCCATTGATCTGTGTTTCTGTCTTTGTGCCAGTATCATACTGTCTTGATGACTGTGGCTTTGTAGTAGAGTCTGAAGTCAGGCAGGTTGATTCCTTCAGTTCCATTCTTCTTTCTCAAGATTACTTTGGCTATTCGAGGTTTTTTGTAGTTCCATACAAATTGAGAAATTATTTGTTCTAGTTCTGTGAAAAATACCGTTGGTAGCTTGATAGGGATTGCATTGAATCTATAGATTGCTTTGGGTAGAATAGCCATTTTTGACAATATTGATTCTTCCAATCCATGAACACGGTATGTTTCTCCATCTGTCTGTGTCCTCTTTGATTTCTTTCATCAGTGTTTTATAGTTTTCTATGTATAGGTCTTTTGTTTCTTTAGGTAGATATACTCCTAAGTATAAAACTCCTAGAGGAGAACATAGGCAAAACACTCTCCGACATAAATCACAACAGGATTATCTATGACCCACCTCCCAGAATATTGGAAATAAAAGCAAAAATAAACAAATGGGACCTAATGAAACTTAAAAGCTTTTGCACAACAAAGGAAACTATAAGCAAGGTGAAAAGACAGCCCTCAGATTGGGAGAAAATAATAGCAAACGAAGCAACAAAGGACTAATCTCAAAAATATACAAGCAACTCCTGCAGCTCAATTCCAGAAAAATAAATGACCCAATCAAAAAAATGGGCCAAAGAACTAAACAGACATTTCTCCAAAGAAGACATACAGATGGCTAACAAACATATGAAAAGATGCTCAACATCACTTATCATCAGAGAAATGCAAATCAAAACCACAATGAGGTACCATTACATGCCAGTCAGGATGGCTGCTATCCAAAAGTCTACAAGCAATAAATGCTGGAGAGGGTGTGGAGAAAAGGGAACCCTCTTACACTGTTGGTGGGAATGCAAACTAGTAGAGCCACTATGGAGAACAGTGTGGAGATTTCTTAAAAAACTGGAAATAGAACTGCCATATGACCCAGCAATCCCACTCCTGGGCATACACACCGAGGAAACCAGATCTGAAAGATACACGCGCACCCCAATGTTCATCGCAGCACTGTTTATAACAGCCAGGACATGGAAGCAACCTAGATGCCCATCAGCAGACGAATGGATAAGGAAGCTATGGTACATATACACAACGGACTATTACTCAGCCGTTAAAAAGAATTCATTTGAATCAGTTCTAATGAGATGGATGAAACTGGAGCCCATTATACAGAGTGAAGTAAGCCAGAAAGATAAAGAACATTACAGCATACTAGCACATATATATGGAATTTAGAAAGATGGTAATGATAACCCTATATGCAAAACAGAAAAAGAGACACAGATGTACAGAACAGACTTTTGGACTCTGTGGGAGAAGGCGAGGGTGGGATATTTCGAGAGAACAGCATCGAAACATGTATATTATCTATAGTGAAACAGATCACCAGCCCAGGTGGGATGCATGAGACAAGTGCTCGGGCCTGATGCACTGGGGGAAGACCCAGAGGGATCGGGTAGAGATGGAGATGGGAGGGGGGATCGGGGTGGGGAATGCATGTAAATTCAATTCATGGCTGACTCATGTCAGTGTATGACAAAACCCACTGCAATATTGTAAAGTAATTAGCCTCCAACTAATAAAAATAAATGGAAAAAAAAAAAAGAAAAACATATTTTAGTGCGACAGTTGGTTTTTCTGTTTTTGTAATGCAGGTGCTGACTTAAGCTTTGATTACTAAGGCATCCACTTTAAGATGGCTGGCCATCTTGAATATAATACTGGCAGTTACAGGACTGGATAAAGAAGTAGGCTCCCTGCCACTCTAGGCCCCTTAGATAACTGACCATTTAGCCCTCTTGTATTCTTTCCTTCTGTACTTTAAATTTCTGCTTTTATGCCTTAAATTCACTAACAAATAATGAGTCTGTCAAACCCTAGGCCACCAATCCATGACCCAAATAAAAGCAGAAGCCCAGACCCACATATTTTCAATCTCTCTCCGCCCATGCCCTTGATATATGGCTTCAGGTGTGTCATGTAATTTCCATGACTTATAAATAATAAACCTTGTCTTTTTCAAAGTTTTCTGATGGTTATGGCTGAGGGTGTCTTGCAGTCATAGTAAGAACTACATGGGCCAGTCCAGCCACACAATTAGCAATAGGACGAGATCGGCACATTCAAATGGTTACAATATGCATCAGCTCTGAATTTGGGGAATGTTTGTTAGCAACAAATAACTGATTCTGTCATATTTATATTTTAAAATATTCAGGAAAAAAAACAAAGACAAGAATAAATTAGAGCAATATATCATGCTGAAGCTCGAATCGTTAAATATCATTGAAGAAAAGTGAAGTGTCTCAGTTGTGTCCAACTCTTTGCGACCCCATGGACTGTAGCCTACCAGGCTCCTCCGTCCATGGAAATTCCCAGGCAAGAATACTGGAGTGGGTTGCCATTGCCTTCTCCAGGGGATCTTCCCAACTCAGGGATCAAACTCAGGTCTCCTGCATTGCAGGCAGAAGCTTTACTGTCTGAGCCCCCAGGAAAGCCATATCATTAAGTTACTGTAAGTTTGAAACTAGAACAATCTAAGCAAACTGGGACCAAATCAACAGTATGAAACACCTCTGGGTACACTACTTAAGCAAAGATACTGTCTGGAAAATGAATGATGCCCTAAAACAAAATTAGTGTTTTCTTATCCATAATTGATCTGCTATACATGAATTGCAAAGAGCTAATGGCAGGTTGCAGTTTTGAACTTATTTAATAAGTTCATCGTTTACATTTTCCTCCAAAACTTTCAAACTTTAATTAGTGAAATGTAGCCAAAATATAATCTGTTCTTATATTGTTTGGGGTTTCTTCCCTTTTCTAATATCATAAAATATATTGTTATTTTCTTTAATTTTTTCTTTATTTTTTAAATATCTATTTAAATCAGTATTTACTTAAGTATATAGGATGTAAGAACCTGTGTCATCAAATTTTTCTGTAATCCATGACAACCCATATACAATCAGCCCACATGAAGATTAAATGTTAACATTAGTGTAATTTTTTTCTGCTTTGCTAATGTCTTTCTTTTCTTTTCTTTTTTTAATTTTTTTTGAAGGAGAAGGAGGCATTCTAATGTCTCAAGATAATATTGGGAGGATTAACATACATCAGAACATCTTGCCTAGACCAAGGATTAGCACAGATTTCTCTTATCAAAGAATCATGCATAGAAAAATTGGCCCAGCTGCCTTTGACTTTGGCAAATTATACACTGTGTTATCCTTTAACTAATGCATTAAATTCTTAAAGCTGCCATAACAAATTGCTACAAAATTGGTGACTTAAATCAACAGGAATTTATTATCTGACAGTGCTGGAGGCTAGAAATGTGAAATCAAGGTTTCGGCAAAGGTGGTTCATTCTGGGATTTCTGAAGGAGAATCTTTTCCGTGACTCTCTTCTAGCATCTGGTGGTTGGCAACGATCTTTGGCATTCCTTTGCTTGAAGCTAGGTCACGCTAATGTCCGCCTCCATCTTCACATGACTTTCTTTCCTGTGTACACCTGCTTCCCCTTTCTACTTAAACGGGAACCAGTTACTTGAAATTTACAGCCCTGCATGATGCAGTTAGTCCTCACGATAACTGATTACTTCTGCACAGACTCTTAATTACAAAGAACTCAAAATCTGAGGTTTCAGGTGGACATGAATTCTGGAAGGACACTATTCAACCCATTGTAGCTAGGACTTGTTTAATTTGGTCAGTAACTGAATATTTTTTTCTATCATTTGTGCAATTTATAGAATAAGGAACAAAAGTCCACTTATTTCCTTCCTTTATCTAACTTTGTAACAGAATTTCAACATGTGTATTTAACTTGATGCAATTTTTAAATTCCCTTTCAAATGTAAGAACTGTTTTCTAAACAAGCCAATTGTTGTTCTCACACTCATGCTTCAGATAAACCGTGACTCGATGGATAATTGAAATATCCGTGTTTGTCTTACCCAGTTAACTGAAAACACAGAAACTCTGAAGTTATTTGGGGGAGAGTAAGACAATAGATTTGGATATAAATTCTTGAGGAGTATTTGAACGTGGCTTAACCTCGTCATCTGTTAAAACAGCAGCAGTTTCTTCCTAGCTCTGTGCTTGGTGGTGGGTTTAGTTACTATGTCATGTGCGACTCTTACGACCCCATGGACTGTAGCCTGCCAGGCTCCTCTGTCCATGGGATTATCCAGGCAAGAATACTGGAGTGGGTTGCCATTTCCTTCTACAGGGGATTTCCCTGATCCAGGAATTAAACCTGGGTCTCCCGCATTACAGGCAGATTCTTTACCAGCTGAGCTACAAGGGAAGCCCAGCTCTGTGCTTATTCTGTGTGAATTCTTTTTGAATGATTTCGTCAGTGATTTTACATACTTAAATGATAGTACCAGCATCATGCCTGACTCCTCATCTCTTCTCGCCCCGACTCCATGTGTCAATCTAGATGATGTTAATTTTAGTATCAATACACATAAAATAATAATGTGCAGTTAATTTGTGAGTTTGCCACCCATGGTGGCTGAAACTTCACTTTAGTAGACACATCAGTGCTTTTTAATTTGAGATGCAATTCAACACAGGCTACAAAATCTCCTCACTTCTCCAAAGAATCCCCACTTCTTTCTGGAGAAGATGATTATTCACAAATTCTGAGCATGTAACCGGGAAAACGCAGGGTTCCAACAGGGAAAGGTGATGGTGAACGTTTCCCCAGCAACAGAGAGCTTCTCACACTCTTCTCTCCCAGTGTGAAGGAGCGGCATAATGTAGTAAGGCCTCCAGCTGCTCTAGTTCCTCAGGACATCAGTTAAACCACGCACTTCTGGCTGTTTCTGTTCCTCAATAGTGCACATTTTTTGGAAATGCATTTTTTGTCCTCTAAAGCACATTTCAGTTATGCTGAGGAAAATGGTGAGAGCATGAAATTTAAGTCTAAGCCCCCTTGTTGGTTGGAAAATAAATGACTCTCATACTGTTCTTATTGATACTTCTATAAATACTGTACTTATTTAACATTGCTCTTCAATACGATTTTGACAATGACACTTTCCACTTAAGTGCAATATATTCAAGAGTCCTAATATGTATTGTACCTAGAGGAAAGGCTTCAATAGCATATTTATAATATAAAATATAAAGGCAAGATCAAATGTTAAAATGGTAATTAATTCTGTACTTCAAACCTAATGAAACTATAATTGCATATTAATAACTACAAGTGGCTTTGGGTCTGATGGAAATAATTTAATTTTTACAATGAAGATTGTTTCCAGAAATAATGCTCCTTTTCACTGGGGTCAAACTAGCATAAGTACCTTAATAGCTATGGTGTTTAACCTATCATTGTAGGCAAGTAATGGCAGAGCTCATATCTTCAAATAAAGATTGCATATAAAGTCCCATGAAAACATAGGAATTTATAATTCCAGAAGATAGCTCTTGTACAAAATATAACTTGTGGGAATTCTCTAGTGGCCCAAGGGTCAGGATTTCATGCTTTCTCTGCTAAGGACCCAGGTTCAATCCCTGATGGGGAACTAAGAATCTGCAAGCGGTGCAGTGCAGCCAGTGTGTGTATGTATGTGTATATGTGTGTGAATATGTGTGTGTGTGTGTATACTTGTGTGTGTAGAAGCAGTATTAGCCTGGCTTATATCTACAACTTAATTTTTTAAATTAATTTATTTATTTTAATTGGAGGATAATTTACAACACTGTGGTGGGTTTTGCCATACACCAGCATGAATCAGCCACGGGTGCACATGCGTCCCCCATCCCGAACCCTTCTCCCGTCTCCCTCCCCACCCCATCCCTCTGGGTTGTCCCAGAGCACCGGCTTTGAGTGCCCTGCTTCATGCATCAAACTTGCACTGGTGATCTATTTTACATAAGGGAATATACATGTTTCACTGCTATTCTGTCAAATCATCCCACCTTCACCTTTTCCCACATAGTCCAGAAGTTTGTTCTTTACATCAGTCTCTTTTGCCGCCTTGCATATAGGCTCGTCGTTACCATCTTTCTAAATTCCATATATATGCAGTAGTATACTATATTGGTGTTTCTCTTTCTGACTTACTTTACCTTGTATAATAGGCTCCAGTTTCATCCACCTCATTAGAACTGACTCAAATGCATCCATTTTTTTGTAAGCTGAGTGATATTCCATTGTGTACATGTTCCACACTTCCTTATCTGTTCGTCTGCTGATGGACATCTAGGTTGCTTCCGTGTTCTAGCTGTTGTAAACAGTGCTGCAGTGAACATTGGGATATGTGTGTCTCTTTCAATTCTGGTTTCCTTGGTGTGAACAACTTGATTTTTACTCCGTCAATGACCTGTTAAATCCAAAATGAAATGTATGAGGAAAGAGAGAGAGAGAGGCAAAGCGGGGAGGAATTGGTTTAAATGAACCAAGATGTACAATTGATAAGCATTATTCAGACCAAGTCAAATAGTTCACAGATTGAAGCTAAGCCAAAAGAGCAAAGTTATGGTGATAAGGGCTTATTTCACACTTTCTACAATCAAATTAAATCCCCTTGTATGTCTTCAGTGACAGTCACTGTACTGTGGAATATTTATAATCTTCCCTTGGCTCTTGAATCTTCTTGGTGCCTAGGAAAACAGCAACTTCCAGAGCTTAGGATCATAACTTTAACTGAGGCTTACTGTCATGAAATTAATACAGACATTATCAAGCCAAATAATGAAAAAATTTAGTTGAGATGTAGTTGATTTACAATATTGTATAACTTTTAGCTGCACAGCATAGTGATTTAAAATTTTTATAGATTATATACCATTTATAGTTTTTATATGATATTGGCTATATTCCCAGTGTAGTATATTCTATTCTTTCTGCAATAAAGTACATATTCTATGTATTTTATTTATTTTATGCATGGTAGTTTGTTAATACCCTACCCAAATCTTGCCTTTCCCCACTGATAACCACTGGTTTGTTCTCTACACCTGTGTCTGTTTCTTTTTTGTTGTATTTACTCAGTTCAGTTGCTCAGTCGTGTCCGACCTTTGCGACCCCATGAACCACAGCACGCCAGGCCTCCCTGTCCATTACCAACTCCTGCGGCTACCCAAACTCATGTCCATTCAGTCAGTGATGCCATCCAACCATCTCATCCTCTGTCGTCCCCTTCTCTTCCCACCTTCAATCTTTCGCAGCCTCAGGGTCTTTTCAAATGAGTCAGCCCTTTGCATCAGGTGGCCAAAGTATTGGAGCTTGAGCTTCAACATCAGTCCTTCCAATGAACATCCAGGACTGTTTTCCTTTAGGATGGACTGGTTGGATCTCTTTGCAGTCCAAGGGACTCTCAAGAGTCTTCTCCAACACCACAGTTCAAAAGCAACAATTCATCGGCGCTCAGCTTTCTTTATAGTCCAACTCTCACATCCATACATGACTACTAGAAAAACCATAGCCTTGACTAGACAGAACTTTGCTGGAATAGTAATGTCTCTGCTTTTTAATATGCTGTCTAAGTTGGCCATAACTTTCCTTCCAAGGAGTAAGCGTCTTTTAATTTCATGGTTACAGTCACCATCTGCAGTGATTTTGGAGCTCCCCAAAATAAAGTCAGTCACTGTTTCCACTATTTCCCCATCTATTTCCCATGAAGTGATGGGACCAGATGCTGTGATCTTAGTTTTCTGAATGTTGAGCTTTAAGTCAACTTTTTCACTCTGCCATTTCACTTTAATCAGGAGGCTCTTTAGTTCTTCTTCACTTTCTGCCATAAAGGTGGTGTCATCTGCATATCTGAGGTTATTGAGATTTCTCCTGGCAATCTTGATTCCAGCTTGTGCTTCATCCAGCCCAGCGTTTCTCATGATGTACTCTGCATGTAAGTTAAATAAGCAGGGTGACAATATACAGCCTTGATGTACTCCTTTTCCTATTTGGAACCAGTCTGTTGTTCCATGTCCAATTCTAACCGTTGCTTCCTGACCTGCATACAGGTTTCTCAAGAGGCAGGTACTAGTTTGTTTTATTTTCAGATTCCACATACATGTGTTAACATACAGTATTTGTCTTTTGTGTCTGACTTATTTCACTAAGCACAATACACTCGAGGGCTATCCAGGCTGTTGCAAATGGAAAATTTTATTCTTTTTGTGGCTGAGTAATAATCTGTGTCTTCTTTATCTGTTCATCTGCTGATAGACATTTTAAGTTGCTTCCATATCTTGGCTATTTTAAATATTGCTACTATGAACATTGGGGTGCATATATCTTTTTAAATTAGTGATTTCATCTTCCTCAGATACATGCCCAGCAGTGGAATTGCTGGATCATAGGTTAGTTCTACTTTTAGTTTTTGAGGAATTTCCATACTGTTTTCCACAGTGACTGCACCTACTTACATTTGCATAAGCACTTTACAAGTGTTCTTTTTACTTAACATCATCACCAACATCTGTTATTTGGGCTCTTTCTGATATAACCATTCTGAGTATGTGAGGTAATACCTCATTACAGTTTTGATTTGTATTTCTCTGATAATTAGCAGTGTTGAGCATATTTTCATGTGCCTGTGTGTCTGTATGTTTCCTTTGGAACAATGTCTATTCAGGTTTTGTGTGGGTTTTCTAGTAAGGTTGCTTTATTTTTCTTTTGTTTTCTGAATTCAGAATTTTATTAGCTGTTTACGTATTTTAGATATTAACCCTTTATTGGTCATATCATTTGTAAATATTTTCTCCAACTCAGTAATTTGTCTTTTCGTTTTATTGAAGGTTTCCTTTGCTGCACAAAAGCTTTTTAAATTTGATTAGGTCCCATTTGTTCAGTTTTGTTTTTGTTTCTTGATTCAAAAATACATTGCCATATGTCAGAAAATGTTCTGCATATGTTTTTTTCTAGAAGTGCTATGATCTCAGGTTTATACTTAAATCTTTAATATATTTTTAGTTCATTTTTGTATATGATAGGAGAAAATGTTCTAATTTCATTCTTTTATGTGAGGCCATCCAGTTTCCCAGCACCACTTATTGAAGAGATTGTCTTTTCTCCATTATAAGTTCTTGCCTACTTTGTCATAGGCTAATTGACCGTAAGTGTCATAGACTAATAAAAAGTGGGTTTATTTATGGGCTTTCTACTCTGTTCTATTAACCTATGTATCTATTGTTTTGCCAGTTTCATACTGTTTTCATTACTGTGGCTTTGCAGTATAGTTTGAAGCCTAAGAGCGTGATACCTCCAGCTCTGTTATTCTTTCTCAAGATTGTTTTGGCTATTCAGGGTCTGTTGTCTTTCTATACAAATATTAAAGTTATTTGTTCTAGTTCTGTGAAAAATGACATTGGTGTTTTGATAGTAATTATGTTGCTTTGAGTAGTATGGGTATTTTAACAATATTAATTCTTCCAGTTTATAAACACCATATATCTTTCTATACCTGTTTGTGTCGTCATCAGTCCCCTTCATCAGTCTAATAGTTTTCTGAGTACAAGTCTTCTACCCCTTTAGGTAGGTTTATTCCTAGGTATTTTATTTTTCTTTATGTGACTGTAAATTGAATCGTTTACTCAATTTCTCCAATTGTCCATTCTTAGTATATGGAAATGCAACAGATTTATATACACACACACACACACACACACACATATATATATATGTCTTGTATTTGCGACTTTATCAACTTTATTGAATAGCTCTAATAGTTTTTTGATGAAATCTAGAATTTTTTGTGTTTAGTATCATGTTATCTACAGACAATGGCAATTTTATTTTTTCCTTTTCAATTTGGAGTCCTTTTATTTTGTTTTTATTTTCTGATAGTTGTGGCTAGAACTTCTAATACTATGCTGAATGAAAGTGGCAGAAGTGAACATCCTTGTCTTATTTCTGATCTTAGAGGAAATGCTTTCAGATTTTCACTATTTAGTAAGAAGTTAGATGTGGGCTTGTCATATATGACCTTTATTATGCCAAAACATGTTCCCCCTATGCCCAGTTTCTAGAGAGTTTTACATTGATGTTGAATTTTTTCAAAAGATTTTTCTTTTTTCCCCGAATCTACTGAGATGATCTATTGAGATGTTTTTCATTCTTCAGTTTGTTAATGTGGTGTATCACACTGATTTGTGGATACTGAGAAATCCTTGCATCCCTGGGATAAATGCCACTTGCTCATGGTGTACAATCCTTTTAAGTGTATTGCTGAATTTGGTTTGCTAGTATTTTTTTTTTTTTTTGAGGATTTTTGCATCTGTGTTCATCAATGATATTAAGCTGCATTTTTATTTATTTGTCTTATTTATCCAGTTTTAGTACAAGGACAACACTGGTCTTGTAGAATGAATTTGGAATTATCCCTTCCACTTCAGTATTTTTGGAATAGATTGAAAAGGGATAGGTGTCAGCTTGTCTAAATGTTTTGTAGAATTTGCCTGTGAGGCCATCTGGTCCTATACTTTTGTTTGTTGGGAGGTTTTTGGTCATCTGGTCCTATACTTTTGTTTGTTGGGAGGTTTTGTTTTGTCTTCTTTAAGTACTGATTCAATCTTATTACTGATAATTGCTCTGTTCATGTTATGTATTTCTTCCTGGTTCAGTTGTGAAAGATTGTACATTTCTAGGAACTTATCAGTTTCTTTTAGGTTTTCCATTTTGTTGGTGTATGGTTGCTCTTCACAGTCTCTTAAGATTATTTGTATTTCTATGGTAGCATTTGTAACTCTCCTTTCCTTTCTTAGTCCTCATTCGGACCCTCTTTTTTCCTTGATGAGTCTAGCTAAAGGTTCATCTACTTTGTTTCTCTCTTCAAATAACCAGTTTTTTGGTCTGAATTTCATTTATTCCTGCTCTGATCTTTTTGATTTCTTTCCTTCTACTAACTTTGGGTTATGTTTGTTCTTCTTTGTCTGGTTCCTTTAGATGTAAGTTTATATTGTTTATTTGAGATTTTTCTTATTTCCAATGGTAAGGTTGTGTTGCTATAAATGTTCCTCTTAGAAGGAGGATACTTAGAAGGATACTTTTACAGTATCCCATAAAGTTTGGATAATTGTGTTTTCACTTTTATATATCTCCAGGATTTTTTTTAAAATTTCTTTGGTTTCCTCAGTGAGCCAGTGGTCATTTAGTGGCATTCATTTTTTTATCCATCTAATCTGATATGTCATTTAAGGTAAATATTTCCTTATTGATTTTTTGTCTGGATAATCTGTGCATTAATGTAAGTGTAGTGTTGAAGTCCCCTAATGTATAGTTTTTTTCCTTTATATCTGTTAACACTTGCTTTATTAGGTGCTCCTGTGTTGGGGTTATATATATACAATTGTTATATCATCTTCTTAGGTCAATTCCATAACCATTACGTAATGTCCTTCTCTGTCTCTTAAAACAATTTTTGTTCTAAAGTCTCTTTAGTCTGATACAAGCACTGATACTCAAGTTTCCTTCTGATTTCAATTTGCATGGAATACCTTTTTCCATCCCCTGACTTTAAGTCTGTGTGTGTTTATGTATTTATTTTTCATTTATTTTATTCTTGATGGTGCTGGGTCTTCATTGCTCCACGTGGGCTTTCTCTAGTTGTGGTGTGCAGGCTGCTCATTCCGGTGGCTTTTCCTGTTATGGAGCACAGGCTCTAGGCACATAGCTTTCAGTAGTTGCAGTACACAGACAGTAGTTGTGGCTTTCTGGCTCAGGAAGCATGGGCGTCAGTAGTTGCGGCACGTGGGTTAAGTAGTTGTGACTCACAGGCTCAATAGTTGCGGCTCGTGGGCTCCACAACACGGGATCAGTAGTTGTGGCACAGCAGCTTCGTTGCTCTGCAGCATGTGGAATATTTCCGGGCCAGGGATCACACTCGTGTCCCCTGCATTGCCCAGTAGAATTGAATCTGATCTCTAGCTGATATAAAATAACCTTCTAAGAAAACCCAGAAATTCTAAGGTTGAATCACAGCTTACAACCACTTGAAGTTCAATCCTTCTAGACACATGGGATTCCTTGGTGGCTCAGTCAGTAAAGAATCCACTTGCAGTGTAGGAGACCACCTGCAGTGCGGGAGACCTGGGTTTGATCCCTGGGTCAGAAAGGTTACTTGGAGAAGAAAATGGCAACCCATTCTAGTATTCTTGCCTGGGAAATCCCATGGACAGAGGAGTCTGATGGGTTACAATGCATGGGGTCACAAGAGTTGGACACAACCAACCAATTAAAATACCATTAGGCACATAAAGCTAGAGAAAAAAAAGAAAAAGAAAGAGACCAAGAAAAATGCAATCCTATTATTAAACTGAAAAAGCAAGTCAATTTTTATAAATTAATAATTTGAGAAACAGTGTAGGTAGGGAAGATTATGGTAAAACCAATACTTACTATCTTAAAAGAAGTATTAAAATTAAGTAACTGTTATTGAAAATTTTATTTTAAATAGAGAAAAAGACAATTATTTGCAGTGTATCATAAAATCTTTCCAAGAATATAAAGTTGGGAAAAAAAGGCAAAATACCATGAAGTTAGTTTTAATTTACATATTATTTTCACTTATCTATCCATTAAAAGTACAGAGAATCTTGTGTAGGAAAAGCACTGGCTCCCAACTATTAATCATTCAGAGTGGAAATACAGACAAGCAATGCCATACCTAATTAAATTAGCTAAATGTTGCTGTCTAGATTTATCTAGCTGTTGTAATTCAATCAAAGCTAAATGACATCATCACTTAATTAAAATCGAAGCTAATTAATTGTTCCAGTTGTTGTTTCTGTGAAAGATGCAATTTCTTAACAAAACCACTTTGATGAAGTGAAGAGAGCTTTTGGAACATTGCCTTAGGACTGTTGCTGTGAATTGAAGTCATTCACAATATAATACTTCTTACTTTGAATTAGTATATAGCATTGAAGAGGAAATATTTACTTTCAGTATTGGGCCTGCTGACTGTTTTTTAATACATGAAATGTAGTTATTTCTAAGAATAATCTTTTGAGGAAATACGATAGAAACTAAAACAATGACAAGAGTTGGATTTAAAACTTTTATTCACCCCTTCCCTGTTCATTGTCTGACCCAAATCAATCTGATTTCCATTTCTAGAATACCGCTTATAGATTTTTCAGCTTTAATTTTACAAAATATTTTAGCATTAGTTGACTTGCTGGATCCTTCTCTCTGACTCTGTTGCATTCGTCTCTCCTGGTTTTTCTTATGCTAAATCTGCTTTGGTTAGACAGTGTTCATCCTAATCCACTGAAAGTGTGACATTTCTTTTCATTTCTACTTTTCATTGATGAACCAGAGAGATGGGTCAGTGTTCATGTGCATTCTTGACATCTGTGGCAGTTTGAGCAAAGCAATGATGATAGTCACTAGCATGTTTAGGAATCTACAAGTAGTTCATCTAGAAGAGGCCTATATTTAGAAAAAGCCAAGTGAAAGTGATAGTTCTGTTTTCTAGTCTTTCTTCCCCATCTCAATAAATTGAAAGAACCTACTACTGTTTGGCGGTTCAGTGCTAAAGAACTCAACTGCTAGTGCAGAAGATGCAGAAGGTACCCCTTCTGGGTCTGGAAGATCTCCTGGAAGAGGAAATGGCAACCCACTCCAGTATTCTTGCCTGGAGAATCCCATGGACAGAGTAGCCTGGCAGGCTACAGTCCATGGGGTCACAAAGAGTCAGACACAACTGAACGATGGAACACACCATGACCAGGGAAGGAAACGCATTTCTTATTCTGTTTTTCCTTCCCACTTTTCATTATTACTCTGCTGTTATTTTGCAGTCAGATCTAGTATGCCCTTCCACATCACCAAGGCAAGGTGACAGTGCATCTCGGTGGCAAGGCAACCAAGAGGCAAGACGGAGCCGCCCCACTCTCCATTGCACACAAGCACTCTGGTCCTGTGTACCTTAGCTCGCCCAGGTGTCATTGTCCATACTGCGGGTGAGAAAAGTAGGGAGCTTGACTCATGAGCCCTCAAGGCAGGGGGGGCTATCTTTTCATAGTCACTCTTCCCCTGGCTGAAATCAGGAGTGGTGAAAAATACTTTTGGCTAAATGTCAGCCTATCCAAGTGAGATAAGTTTATTTTTTTTTAAGAAAAATATTCAAACATAATATAAAATACCAACTTTCTCAAGGTAGAAAATGGTTTAGGATGTAGAAATCTTCTTTTTCCCTTATGATATCCATTCAAACTGCTAAGTGTATTCATGGCCTAAGGGGAAGCAAGAAATATACTGATGTTAGGATCCTAAGAAGGCTTTTGCCCTTAATTTATATGCAGTCTCTGGGCTCTCATAATCCTTTCAGAAACTCAACAACTGTTCTCTTTTGTTCAGGTTGTGACTGCCTGAGGGGTAGAGAAGTTGAAACCAAAGCTTATACCTAAAGTACACTGGATGATGACAAAATTCATAAACTGGCCATGGGAAAACCAGTCTCATCATTTTTCTGATGCCAGTTGGCATTATGCTCTTGGAAAATTATACTACCATTTAGAGCATTTCCTCATCTCTGAGTGAAAGAGGTGACTGGATCATCTCAAACACACCTTCCATTATTTAATATTACTTGCTTTTTATTCCAGAATGCATGGAAGGTTTGTGTGTGCTCTAACATTGCCCATACTGGGCTAGTAGCTGGTAATAAAGAGACAGATGTAATTCATTTAGTGCTTCCAAAGAGCCCACATTGTAATGGGAGAAGAAAAATGAATGAATAAGAAACATCTTCCTAAAAGTTATTTTCTAATTTTTTAATTGGGGGATATTTGCTTGACAGTGTGTGCTGGTTTCTGCTGCACGACAACGTGAATCAGTCATAAGTGTATGTATATACCGTCTCCCTCCTGAGTCACCCCATCCTCCCCCTCTAGGCCTTCCCAGAGCGCCAGGCTGGGCTCCCTGTGCGGTGCAGCGACTCTCCACTCACTGTCCATTTCACACGTGGTGATGTGTATATTTCAGTGCTACTGTCTCAAGTTCCCACCATCTTTTCCCCCTGCTCTGTCCATTAAGTCTGTTAATATACATTTGTGTCTCTATTTCAGCGCTACAAATAGGTTCCATCTGTACCATTTTTCTAGATTCCATAGAAAACTGTAACTTAAAAAGACACGTGTACCCCGAGTATTCACTGCAGCTCTATTTACAACAGCCAGGACATGGACACAACCTAGATATCTGTTGACAGATTGATGGATAAAGAAGTCATGTCATATATATACACGATGGAATTTTACTCAGCCATGAAAAGGGATGAATTTGAGTCAGTTTAGTTGGGGTGGACAAACCTACAGCCTGTTACAAAGAGTGAAGTAAGTCAGAAAGAGAAAAACAAATATCATGTACTAATGCATACATATGGAATCTAAAAGTACTTTAAAACAGATTTCATATGGCTTTTTTATGGAAATACATTAGGTGCAAAAAAGTGGGAATACCAAGACAATTACAAAAAGTCCCTATCCTTAAGCAGGGTATTACCCAGTGGAGGCTACTGCATGTAAACAGATAAAGTCAGTGTGAAATATGACATTTTCTAAGATACAGGTATATAAAATTTGCAGTAACATACATGTAAGGGTGATATTGGTCAAACTAGAAGGTCAGGAAAAATGTATGCTGAAGCACTGGCTGGAGACAAAGCATAAATTTGTAATATCAGTTACTTATTAAGGAAAAATCCTCCAGACAACCAAATACAACTACCAATACCCAAGATACTGGCTCAACCACTGAGCTATAGCTCAGTGAACTAGAGCAAAAGAATCCGGGAGAGAGATGTGTGTCTTCTCAATAATCATCTAAATGCACAACCGAATATCAGTATGTGCGTATGCTTTTTTAACTTAGACACTGAATACTATATTCTGGACACTGGACACAGTGCACAAAAGTTGCACTGGTCCTTATTTAAACTCACAGTTATGGGGGAGACCAACAAAAACCAAGTAAGCAACTAATATAAAATCTCTAGTCGTGATTATTGTCATATAAAATTAAATACGATGTTTTGAAAGAAAATACAGTCTGGCTATTTATCTTAACTTGGTGCCCAGCAGATCCACCTGGTAGGATTACCCTGGAGCCAAGACTTGAAGGAGGCGTGGGAGTCTATAGCTGTACAAAAGCTGGTGTCTGTGTGATAGTATATATGAATGTGTTTGATGGGGGTGAAATAGAAGGGGAGGCAAAATGTGCTATTACTCAGCCTGCTAGTCTACATGAGACAGACCAAAGCATTTTATTAAGAAAGCTTTGTTAACGGGAAAGCAAAACAAACAAAATCAGCTGAGCCTAGTAAAGTGTTTGACTTACATTCAAAGAACTTAGCTGTTTACTGCTCTTTGACGTGCTATTCGCTGACTAGTAAGCAGTCCATTGGGGGAGGGGATGGCCATCCACTCCAGTATTCTTGCCTGGAGAATTCCATGGACAGAGGAGCCTGGCGAGCTGCGGTCCGTGGGGTTGCAAAAGAGTAAGACATGACAGAGCAGCTAGCACTCAAGCAGCCCATTCCGCTTGTCTACAGTACACCAGATCTAGAAAATAAAATATGAAAAAGCCCTTCCAAAAATGTCCATGCTCCTTGAATGGACAATGAATCACTGTATCTGGTGTTTAGTGAGATTGCTGGGACAGCTTATGAAATTATGAAGGGATAAGATTTCTCAAGACTTAATCCAATAGATCAAAAAGTCTGGAATTGTTATTACATATAACCAAAAAGGCACAAATGACTTTTCAGAGGGAAAATATGTATTCCAGTTTATAGTTTTGGGGTATTAAAGAGATAACAAGGTTTGTTTATACAGGCCTTTCTGTTCAAATTCCCTATCTCTGACAATAAAGGGATCCTTTTACCTCCATGTGCTAGGAGTGCACCTTTTACATGAGACATTTATTTTCTACTTTCATGGGACAGAAAGGAGGGTCAGAACGTACTTTTTACACTCGCCATTCTTAAGTAAATTCAACTCAAAATAATCAGTATGGCTATTGAGGCACATTTTGGGATGGCTTACCATGGACCCCAACACATTGATATTTTTATTTCTGTTTTATTAAAGTATTAATTTGAATACTTTTATATTTATGTGTTACATCTTTAGGCATTATTTTAATTTTAAACAGCTTCTTTAACAATGAAGACATGTTAGAGGAATGTTAGAGGAATTCAAACCTTAAAGAATAAGTTCAAAGGATTTGGGATAATAAATACTAAAATTTTTCTTTTAAGTGAACTGTCAAACCTTTATTTAAGGTTTGTCCTCCATTGTGCTACATGTAGATAAGTGCATGCTAAAGGCTCTAGCTAATAAAGAAGCAGTTGAATTGTCTTATGATAAAAGAGCTTACGTACAATTTGATAAATTAGAGTACATTTAGAAATCATATTTTGTTTCTTTCATTAGCAAGCATATTGCACATTGAATGAGAAGCTGAACTACCTAAAAGTACATCTCAAATTATACAGCAACTGAACACCAGATGAAAATGCTACTATTGCTGAAGTGACTGCTAAAGAAATTAATAACAGAAAAGCTCTTAATTGCCACTATGCTTCTGCTAGCCTAACAAAAACAGGAACATTTTTACAAATATATTTATATTTATAAAATATAATTAAATTATATATATTTGTAAAAATGATTATTAAACTGTTTACATATATTATATGTAATTGTAGAAATGTTTTTTGTTATCAATATATTAATAATAGCAAACATCTAGTGATGATTAAGAATATGTACACAAAATACAATTATAATGGACATGGTGCTGTCAGTGCCCCTAGCTATTGAGGATTTATTATTTTGACCTCTTAGTATGCGTCCTCTTCTTCAGGTATAACATCTCTATGTTAATAGGATCTTCTAGTGAAGTTGTGAATTGCTTGTCCCAGGAGGTATCAGGGATTATATTTCTCATCGTCTGGAAAAGAGAAACTGTATTAAGAATAAGGTTAATAAGCAGAAACAGAGATGGAAAACAAATGGCAGATTCTGTTTGATCCGCTACTTTCTGTTATCAGGATTTTTTTTTTTTTGGACACAACTATATTTCTGTATTTCAGAGACTTGGCTGTCTACCTCTTTAGCCATTAGGCATGTCTTGAGGTGGCTTTTGCTGCCAGCTGTAGGGTAAAGATGTATATTCAGTTAAGTTTGAGTTAAACACACACACAAAATTAAAAAAGCAAACCTTTTGCACCTGCTCTAGTGCAGGTATAATTAATCCCTGCAACTAGCATAGGTCTTGAGTATTTTCCACTCGGTTTATTCACAACATTGGTCAATTTCATTGATCTAGATGACTAAAAATTAACTAATCTTTATAAACTTGTGCCAGAAATAGTTATATAGAAAATATGATGTAAATGCATATCACATAATTATAGTCACATATTAGGAGTAAATTTTGTATTAGGGTAAGATAGAAAAGAAACCTTCCAGTGTTTATAGCCCACATATAAAAGTTCAAACAGGCTTCAGTAATATTTGAACCATGAACTTCCAGATGTTCAAGCTGGTTTTAGAAAAGGCGGAGGAACCAGAGATCAAATAGCCAGCATCCGCTGTATCATCGAAAAAGCAAGACAGTTCCAGAAAAACATCTATTTCTGCTTTATTGACTATGCCAAAGCCTTTGACTCTGTGGATCACAATAAACTGTGGAAAATTCTGAAAGAGACGGGAATACCAGACCAACTGACCTGCCTCTTGAGAAACCTGTATGCAGGTCAGGAAGCAACAGTTAGAACTGGACATGGAACAACAGACTGGTTCCAAATAGGAAAAGGAGTATGTCAAGGCTGTATATTGTCACCCTGCTTATTTAACTTATCTGCAGAGAACATCATGAGAAATGCTGGGCTGGATGAAGCACAAGCTGGAATCAAGATTGCCAGGAGAAATCTCAATAACCTCAGATATGCAGATGACACCACCCTTATGGCAGAAATTGAAGAGGAACTAAAGAACCTCTTGATGAAAGTGAAGGAGGAGAGTGAAAAAGTTTACTTAAAGCCCAACATTCAGAAAACTAAGATCATGGCATTTGTTCCCATCACTTCATGGCAAATAGATGAGGAAACAGTGGAAACACTGTTTGACTTTATTTTTTTGGGCTCCAGAATCACTGCAGATGATGATTGCAGTCATAAAATTAAAAGATACTTACTCCTTGGAAGGAAAGTTATGACCAACCTAGATAGCATATTAAAAAGCAGAGACATTACTTTGCCAGCAAAGGTCCATCTAGTCAAGGTTATGGTTTTTCCAGTGGTCATGTATGGATGTGAGAGTTGGACTATAAAGAAAGCTGAGCACCGAAGAATTGATGCTTTTGAACTGTGGTGTTGGAGAAGACTCTTGAGAGTCCCTTGGCATACATCCTAAAGGAAATCAGTCCTAAATATTCATTGGAATGACTGATGTGGAAGCTGAAGCTCCAATACTTTGGCCACCTGATGCAAATAGCTGACTCTTGAAAAGACCCTGATTCTGGGAAAGATTGAGGGCAGAAGGAGAAGGGGACAACAGAGGATGGGATGGTTGGATGACATCACCGACTCCATGGAGATGAGTTTGGGTAAACTCCAGGAGTTGGTGATGGACAGGGAGGCCTGGCGTGCTACGGTTCATGGGGTTGCAAAGAGTCGGACACAACCCAGCCCCTGAACTGAACTGAAGATAGAAAAGAAACCTTCCAGTGTGTATAGCCCTTATATTAAAGTTCAAACGAAGAAATTGAAAAATAATACCTAGAGGAGTATAATCTGCCACATTTGTTCTCAGAGGTAATTTCATTATCCTCTAATTTTTTGTTGAAGTGTTTGCATGAGTAATCTCAGAGATATGATAAGAGGAGGAAGCCAGACCAGGATTTACTTTTGCTTTTTCTGTAAAATCTCTTTCCGAGGATTTTTCAGATAATGCATGTCAAGGGAGAGTTAATCTCTCAAGGAGTATGTCAATTGAATAATTTTAAATAAATATCTAGAGTTAAATAAGCAATTAAATGAGTAAAATGTCCATATGGTCATTGAAGCTATCAAGATAAAGTATTACAAATTTGCTTAGGTTTCCAGGCTACTTGCACGATTTGGAAGAAACGAACAAAGGATTGGAATGAAAATAAATTGATACCTAGCACTTTCTGAAAATGTTTGTCAAAGCATGTAATGCCACTGGACAGTGTGCTTATTGAATAAAGAAAGATACATTGTATTTCTATATGTGGACAAAGTTCACTTAAACAAGTAGCTAATTTTAAATAAATGCCTATTAAATGATTTAATTAGTTGGAGATACAAAAGTTACCTGAATCATACACACTCTCAGGCTGAAACTTGTAATAGGATAGGAAGAAAATACTGAAAAGTGTCTAGACATAGCAACTTAATTGTATCAATACAACAGATTTATTCTGAGATTCAGATAAATGAGTACATCATCCCAGCGTGAAGATATTATAAAATGAGAGTATTATTTGTGATTCTTGTAACATTTAAATTTACTTAAAATTTTGCACCTCATATTATTTCATTTATAAAAAAGAAAAAAAATTAACTCAAAGGACTGTTGTAAATATACTATTTGTGTGTGTACACCCATATGCACACAAACATCATATGTGTGTGTTGTATATATATTTACATATATGAACTGATCCTAGAAACTAAGTTTCTAACAAAACTACCACAGTTTAAAATTATAAAACTCTAGATTAGTAAATATAGGGGTTTCATGGTGGCCTGATAGCTCAGTTGGTAAAGCTATCGCCTGCAATGCAGGAGACGCCCAGTTGATTCCTGGGCTGGGAAAGTCCGCTGGAGAAGGGACAGGCTACCCACTCCGGTATTCTTGGGCTTCCCTGGTGGTTCAGTTGGTAAAGAATCTGCCTGCAATGAGGGAGACCTGGGTTCGACCCCTGGGTTGGTAGGATGCCCTGGAGAAGGGAAAGGCTGCTCACTCCAGTATTCTGGACAGGAGAATTCCATGGACTGTACAGCCCATGGGGTCGCAAAGAGTTGTACATGACTGAGCGACTTTGACTTCACTTCACTTCACTTGGTTGCTTGGTTGCTCAGTGATGAAGAATCCGCCTGCCAAACAGGACAGGCCTGTTTGATTCCTGAGTCTGAAATTCCTCTGTAGAAGGAAGCATGCTCGCCTGGGAAGTGCTATGGACAGAGGAGCCTCGCAATCTACAGTCCATGGGGTCACAAAGACTCAGACACAACTTAGCGACTAAACAACAAAAAATGAATTGATTTTTTGTTGTTGTTGTTTTTAATTTAATCAGCATTATATTTGGCTTGAATCTGAAATTAAGTTACGGCTATAAATCCAGTATTCAATTTCAACTTCTCAGTTGAAGCAGAGATTCAAATTTTGAAGCAGAGATTCCTTAACTTCCACTGTGGATAGCCAGTTCCAAATAACTACTAGTCTACCCTAGTTAGTGGTTCACTTTCCTGTTTTCAACTATAATTACATTTCTGTTCTGAACACTAACTCAGTTGATGACAGTTAATTTCCCATGTACTGATAAGTTCTTGGTCCTGAGGTACCAGATTTTATCTCTATTCACCAGTTTTAGACTAGATCCCTTCTTTAAAGCAAGATGTCGATGTTTACTGGAAGAGAAATTGATACTGACAGAGTATCTGCTAAAACCGTATTCTAAAATTTTGTCTTCCTCTCTGAACTCTCCCTCCAATAGGAGAGTGAATCTAGGTTTTTATTACACAGGAATACCATTTCTTGCAATAGAGAACTCTTATACTACCTTGAGAGTGCTGCGTGCTGAATTGCCTCAGTCATGCCCAGGTCTTTGCAATCCCATGGACGATAGCCCACTGGACTCCTCTGTCCATGAGGGGACTCTTCAGGCAGGAATCCTGGAGTGGGTTCCTTCCCCAGGGGACCTTCCCCACACAGGGATCAAACTTCTGCTTCCTGTTTCTCCTGCAGTGCAGGCAGATTCTTTTCTGACTGAGCCATGGGGAAAGTCCATCTTGAGGATTATCCTTGTAAATAATTAGATAGTTTTATCTAGAATATTTAATAGTATTTAAGGCAGCATCAACAAACAGAATTAACTGGATAATAATTGGCTGTTTATTTAATCAACACTTTTACCCAACCTGTAAATAAGTGACCCTTATTGATGAAATGACTGATTAGGATCAGGTTAATGTCAGGTTGATACAATGAAAATGGCAAAATCACTTGTATAAATAGGTCTGATCTCAATGCTGAACATTAGGTGTTCGTTCATACTCTATTTTATGCTGCTACAGAATATGTATTTCTAAATTGTTGCTGTGTTGAATCAATTATGTACTTACGAGTGTATCTGTAATTTTACACTATTAAAAAATTAAGTTTTGTAAAGTCTTTGTTCCATGACAGAAAGTCTTGACGTTCTCTGGAGATTAAGATTCTAATTTATTTATGTCTGCATCAGTAATGTCTTGCCTGACATATAGTTGATAATCCATAAATTCAAGTTTCCTGTGCTGTAATACAAATGCGCTTCTTATAGGTAATTATTTTTAAGTGTGGGAAACAGGGCATAGAAATATTTATTGAGCTTTTACTCGAACGAACAAATTCCTGTGCCTTTCTATCTCGTATCTAGCATAAATTTGAAAATGTATAAAATTTAATTGAGACTGTGATGAAAAGACTTTACAGCTAAGGTTTCTAAATACTAAGTTTCCTAAATTCTAAATTATTGTCTAGTTAAGTAATTAAAATTTAGCATTTACAAAATACAATTTGGTAAGGGAAAAAAAGAGATTCAATCCTTTTATGATCTAGGAATGACACGCTGTTTTTACTGTTTTTAATGTGAAGCAAATCTTCCGGTTGATTACTGAACATGGTAAAATTATATAAATATAGTGTTTATTAGGAAAATATAAAGTATGTCCAATTTGGGGATTGAGGTAATACTTACCTCATGAAGTAAGCTGTGAAATGTTTCTTCCTCTTCTGTTAGGAGAATTTGTAAAGGTTTAGTGTGAGTTATTTTTATGTTTGAGAGAATTCGCCAGTAAAGGCATCTGCATTTGAGGGTATTTTTTCCCTGGACTTTATGTATTACCAGGAATTTTCTATTCAATCTCAGTTTTCTAAATTGTTGGCATTCAACTGCCCGTAGCATTCCCTCATATTCTTCTTTTATTGCTGAAAGATCAGTAGCAATGCTCCACCATTTCATTTCTTATTTTAATAATGAGGTTTTTTGTTTGTTTGTTTTTCTTTTTCTCTTGCTCAGTCTACCTAAAATTTGTCCATTCACTCATATTTTCAAAGAACTAATTTTGGGGTTCTTTGGTTTTTCTCTATTTAGTTTTTCCTTCTATTATATAATTCATTAATTTACATTCAAGTACTCATTATTTCCATTTTTGTATTTGCTTTGGATTTAGTTGCTCTTCTTTTTCAGTTTCTCAAGGTGGAAGTTAGGTTATTGGTATCATACTTTTCTTCAAAATTATTGTAGATATTTATAAATTTCCCTCTAAATAATGCTTTAGCTAAATTCCATGAGTTTAGTTTATTGTATCTTTTCATCCATTTCAAATCATTTTATAATATCCCTTGTGACTTCTTGATCAGTCAATTATTTAAATGTGTATTGTTTAATTTCCACATATTTGAAGTTTCCTAAAGTTCCTTTTGTAATTAATTTATAATTTTACTGCATTGTTTTCAGAGAACATAATGTGCTTAATTTTGTTCTTTTTAAACTTATTGAGTCTTGCTTTATGTCCTAACACATCATCTATCCTGGAGAATATTCTATGTATACTTTTAAGTTTGAGGTATATTGTTTTATCGGTACCTGTTAGTCTAGTTGGTTTATTGTTATTCAGTCACTAAGTCATGCCCGACTTTATAGTTATGCATTTTTAGTATAAGCTTGAAGTACAAAGTTGTAGAACTGCTGTACCTTTTATTTTCCAGAAATATTCTTTTGACAAATCTCTCTTTGAATTTTACTGATTTCTTGTACCCAAGAATATGTTTCATTCCTTTATGCATCTCTAACAATCACAGAAACATATTTCTTAGGTTTAAGGAAATTATTTTATTTTTATAATTCCCAATTGCTGTTCTATAGTACCACTACTGTAAGATCAATGACCAAGATATATACATTAAAATGCAACTAATGTTTTTTATGATAGAGTGACTGTTTGTTATTAGTTTGAGCATTTATGATAAATGGTTCTGAAGGCCCATTTCCAAGACCCCTTTAACCTTCATGCCTATAGCACCAAGTATTCTCTCATTCAATAAATTCTGTTAGATATTTGAAAATATATCTGTATTAATTTGCTGTTTAAATAATACAATTTAAATAGTTCATGTATTTTCAGTATATTTCTAAATTAAATAATAGACATATCAAAGGCATTTTCTGATAGGTTAGTTGAAACTATGACATTTAGAAGTGTATGTTTATAATATCTGTTCATCACAATATGAAACTTTAAGACTTATTTTTTAAAATTAAAATACTTAAGGAACTATAAAATTAAACAAACTACTAGAGACAGCAGAAAGTAAAAGAGCAAGGATAAAAATTGTAGTAAAATAGATTGGCAGGTCCCTGTAAAATTAATGCATGCACAGAACTTTCCAAATTACAAGTCATGGTCTTAGGATAAAACATCTGCAATAGCTGACTTATTTAAGGACATTAGTTCAGGGCTTTATGGATATTTATATCTTCTGGGAACAATTGGAATCAAAAGTCAGTCATCAAAACATACCACAGACATAGTCCTTTGGAAAAGTGAAAACTGGTTATCTAAAACAGAATTCACTTCTTTCTTCATTCTGCATATAAATGAAAATTATTGTCTCTGTACAAAGGCATTTATTGAGCATATTTGAAATAACTTATATCTGCATGAAAATATCTTTCCTAAAATAACAAAATCTTAGCAAATTAGTTTACTATGGACAGTAAATAAGACTATGTAAGCTTTCACAGTATTTCTGAATGAATAAAGTTTTTAAAGCTTAAATATCTACTTTATATATCCTATTTGTTTCATTTTTCTCTGATTACTTTTATTGCCAGTTTAAAGGTATATTTATATTTCCATTAGTCTTCTAAATTTTCTTAAAATGACACCTTGTTTTAGAATGGTCTTTAATTACTTCTCATATCATTGTGTCATGAGGTCCTCATCTAATATGTTATGAACATGCTTATGCCATATTATGACATGCGAGAGTTTGTTCATTATGTTATGTGAGAGTTAGTTCATTTTTTTTTTTGTATCTCAGCAGTACTTAGCTGAGATACAAAAAAAAAAAAAGAATATTGAGCTCACAAGACTGAATGTCTGAAACAGAATCTCATTGCTCCAGTTATTTTCTGGTAATGCAAGATCTGAAGATAGGAAATATTTAAGTTCGTGTACAGTGTGCTGATGAGTAAAAGGCCTGACCATCATGCTGGTGCTGCTTCTACTTTTTTCCTTTGGAAGAGGATATAGAAATAGAAAGATTACAAAGAGCAATTCCTTAAAATGGTACTCATTCTAATATGACTTTGACAAATGCCCTACTATTTCTTTCTCAATGCCTTCATCTAATTCAGTTTGTATAACAATTCTTTTCTAAATGCTTTACCCTAAGCAGTATAACTAACAATGGATCACAAAGATTGTGAATTTAATAGCCATAAATTGCTATATACACATGCCCCTTAAGATAAGTTTAGATAAAAAAAGAATCTACAGTAAAAAATCATATATTTTAATAGATATTTAACTGTAGCACAAGTCACCCTTTAATAAGAAAACCATGCTATCCATTGGCATATTGCTTGATGCGTCAGCTGGGTAGAGACCACAGGACTGGCATATTGACTTGACTAAGTGTATGATAACGTGTGTTTTCTAACATCCCTAAAAGCTCATAGTGGGAATAAACTTGAGTTTCTTATTTTGATGCTAGAAGATGTACTGGAGTAAAGCATGCAGTGGGTGAGATAAAAAACACACGGGGAAGAAGTGTAAGCCACTTCTGGAGTTCACACCTGCCGCTGATGCTGCAGTTTATTGAACCTGAGCATAAGCACTGGCAAACTGCTCTGGAGGTAAAATAAGGCAGGGACTGTCATGTCACTAACGACTTTTCTCAATTACTCAGCTATGTCCAGGCCCTGAATGATCCAGCTGAGTTATTCCACAGTTACCATGAGCACTCTTTTACAGCTGACAGCAATTCAGGGAGGAACATCGTAGATTTAAAAAGAATTTGTATTCTGTATAGGAAGTCTCACAGTTCTCTACAAACTGGAGAGAAAAAGAAACTACCGATATTAGCATGGGGTCGGCCAAGTTCATTTGTTTTCTCCCATGAGATGGGTCTAGAAGCACTTCGTTGCCTTTAACTTCATTCAAAACAGTTTTTAGATTGTATTGTGACAGCTGTCATATCAGCGTGCATTAAAAAAAATCAAAATTGGTGAATTTTTGTGTAACCATTTTAATATTGAAGATGGAAGAAAAAAGCAACATTTTTGGCATATGGTGCTTTATTATTTAAAGAATGGTAAAAGGACAACTAATACACACACACACAATTGTGCAGTGAATGGAAAAGGTACTGTGATTGATCGAACATGTCAAAAGTGGTTTGTGTAGTTTCTTGCTGGAGGTTTCTTGCTGAACAATGCTCTATGGTCAGGTAGACCAGTTGAAGTCGATAGCAATCAAACTGAAACATTAATTGAGAACAGTCAACATTATATCACAGAGGATATGCTCAAAATACCCAAATCAAGCTCTGAAAATCATTTACAACAGCTTGTTTATGTTAATTGCTTTGATGTTTGTGTTCCACTTAAGCAATAAAAAAAAGGAAAAAAAAAAACCTCCTTGACTGTATTTCTGCATTTGGTTCTCTACTTGTGTGTATGCTCAGTCACTCAGTCATGTCTGACTTTTTGCAGCCCCATGGCCTATAGCCCACCAGGCTCCTCTGTCCATGGAATTTTCCAGGCAAGAGTACTGGAGTGGGGCCCCATTTTCTACCCCAGGTAATCTCTGCCACCCCAAGGATCGAACCCAGCATTTCTTGCATCTCCCCTGCAATGGAGGCAAATTCTTTATCACTGATGCCACCTGGGAAGCCCAATTCTCTACTTAAAAGTAATGAACACCTTGCATTTTTAAAACAAATTGTGACGGGCAGTGAAAAGTCAATACTGTACAATAATGTAGAATGGACGAGATTGTGGGGAAATTGAAATGAACCACCACTAACCACACCAAAGACTAGTCTTCATCCAAAGAAGGTGATTTGGTGTGTGTGGTGGGATTGGAAAGGGATCCCCTATTATGAGCTCCTTCCGAAAAACCAAACGATTAATTCCAACAAGTGCTTCTCCCAGTTAGACCAGCTGAAGGTAGTGCTTGACCAAGAGCGTTTGAAATTTGTCAGCAGAAAACGCAGAATCTTCCACCGGGACAGCACGAGACTGCATGTTTCTTTGATGACCAGGCAAAAGCTGTTACAGCTTGGCTGGGGAGTTCTGGTTCTTCTGTTGTATTCACCAGACATTGTACCTTTGGATTTCCATTTCTTTTGGTCTTCAGAAAATTCTATTCATGGTGGTTTTGTCACTAAGTCATGTCTGACTCTTGGTACCCTGTGGGCTGTGGCCTACCAGGCCCCTCTGCCCATGGCATTTCCCAGGCAAGCATGCTGGAGTGGATTGCCATTTTCTTCTCCAGGGGATTCCCATCTAGGGATCCTCTGGACTGGCGTTTCCTACATTGCAGGCAGCTCCTGCATTGCAGGTGAATTCTTTACTGCTGTCAACTCCCTGGAAGACTGTAAAGGCACTTGAAACAGTTCTTTGCTAAAACAAAGGTGAAGTTGTGGGAAGATGGAATTATGAAATTGCCTGACAAATGGCCGAAGGTAGTGGGACAAAGCAATATGTTGTTCAATAAAGGTCTTGGTGAAAGTGGAAGGTGTGTCTTTTGTTTTTATTAGGAAACGGAAGAAATTTTTTGGCCATCTCCGTACCTCTCACATTGCTGAGGAAATTTCAGACTGTAATAATATTCACTACTCACACAAACTTTTGCAGAATTCCTATCTCCCAGGTCTTAAGAGTACTAAATCTGATATGTAGCCAGAGTTTATTTCTCACTGCACACATACCACAATGTGGGTTGCCTGTGGTGGTGGGAAAGTGTCTCTGTCCTATGCAATCACTTGGAATTCAGTTTTTTTTTAATTAATTTTGATTGAAGTGTAGTTGAGTTACAGTGTTTCTTAGTTTCTTCTGTACAGCAAAGTGAATCAGTTGTACATAAACACATATCGAGTCTTTCTTAGGTTCTGTTCCCATATAGGTCACTACAGAGTACTGAGTAGTTTCCTCGTGCTGTGTAGTTCTTATTAGTTATTTATTTTGTATGTAGTAGTCTGTAGATGTCAACCACCCGTTTTATCCCTCCCTCACTTCCCACTTGATAATCATAAGTTTTTCTTCTACATCTGTGACTCTATTTCTATCCCGTAAGTAGGCTCATTTGTCCCACATTTTTTTTTTTTTTTTTGGATTCCACATATAATCGATATCATATAAGCCCTTAAAATGTCCCTTGAGTTATTGAGTAAAGTTAAGGCCAACCTCTATTCAATTTTCACTAGCTAAAAATATGTCACTTTGCCCCACATATATGCAAGGACCCTGGGTTGTAGTCTGGAAGTTTTTTTGTTTGTTTTTTAAATACAGAAGTGCATTGATATTGGCAAATAACTCTGTACTACAGTAAATATCATTTAATTATTCATAGACACAAATTAGCTCACAAAGAGACTCCATCCCCAGCAGATAAAACTCTGTATTTCCTTGTATCCCCCATGTAATTCATCACTGAAAATATTCTAAATGCAATTATAATTATCTACTATCCATTTTGACTAAAGCTCAGTATTTACACCCCTTTTAAAGCCTGTAAAATCAGCAGCAATTGTGTCGCCTACTAACTAAAACAGTTGGTGACACCTTTAATCCACCCCTAGTTCAAATACTATAAGTAGTTAGTTTAGATATCTCTGAAGATTCAGTTGAACAACTAGCCTTGATAAGCAGATTTTTAATCAAGGAAATAGGCTTAGTTGATTATGCACATAGACTGTCCCTTAAATGATTCTTATTAACTGGCCTGTTTCACCTCCTAGCACGCAAGGCAGGTGTGACCTGGCAGTTCTTCCTTTAACTGATGCTTGCTGAGATTACAATTAAAGAGACTTAATCCAATTAGCAAACCCATCCTCATGTGAAAAGTAAAAAACTGACGATTTCAAAGACTCCCACTAGTGATTTCCTATTGCTGTGTTCCCTAATTATATTCCCCCAGTACCACAAAGGTATCACATGAGGCCAGCAAAGAGACAATGAAATATATTTGAATATGAAAAAGATACTTCTGATAAAAATAATGTAATCTCATCAGGATCTGTGGTACAGTGTTAAAGGTAAGTAATCTCTTGAAAATGTTGTTTTATTTAAAAATTTCCCCCCAACTAGCTGCCTTTTTACTTAAGGATCAACTCTGTTGTGGAGAAAAGAAGTTAGAGGAAAAACAAATCAATGGAAAATAAAAATCTGAAATAGCCTGGAGTTTTCTGACTTCTCCTTGAATGAATTTCACTATGCATGGTAGGATACCTGTGGTGTGAAAGTGAAAGTGAAAGCTCAGTTGTTTCCATTCTTTGCAACCCCGTGGACTGTAGCCCACCAGGCTTCTCCGTCCATGGGATTCTCCAGGCAAGAATACTGGAGTGGGTTGCCATTTCCTTCTCCAGGGAACCTTCCCAACCCAGGGATCGAACCCAGGTCTACCCACATTGCAGGCAGAGGCTTTAACCTCTGAGCCACCAGGGAAGCCCATATGTGATGTAATGTATTCTTAATAAGATTACTGAAAGAGTCAGTTCCTAGGCAGGTTAATGAGAAGTCCAGGGTCCCCAAGGAGGAGAAAGGGATCTGGGGCTCCTGAAGAGGAGATAGGGGTCTGGAATTCTCGAGGAGGAGGAAAGGACAAACATCTTTTTTTTCCTCTACATTCCTTAGTCTTAGTTACATAAAAAACGTTTATTTCTTTAAGCATAGAACTGATGATTACACAACAAACAACTCAGTTTAAACTCTGTACTAAGGATTATATTACAGCAATGTATGCTGCTTGAGGACAGTTTCTCCTTCCTGAAATCCTTGTGGCCAACCCTGTGATCTTAAAATGTGAATTACGGGAGTGGATCTAGTAAGAACTTTACAACCTTGAGACCTTCTTTTGATTTATTGTAATAAGTAATTAAAAAGTATATAACTCCTTTGCTAACACTAGCAAGGAGGGCATTCTACGTCCGCGTCTGATGTCTGTGTCAGAAGCTTTCTCTGTCCCCTTTCACTTTAATAAAACTCTGCTACACAAAGGCTCTTGAGTGATCAAGCCTGGTCCCTGGTCCAGAAGTTAAATCTTTGGAGGTCACGAATCTGACACCGTCCACTGTAAGCTGTCATCTTGGGGGCTTGTCCGGGATCTTCAGGGCAAGGTGAGAACACTCAGAGCTCCCTCTGCTTTCTCAGTATGCATGTTTTCTGCTTTACTTTACTAACTCTACGGTGTGCTTGTGTGAGTGAATGCCACGGCCTGCGCAAAGCAGGTGATGGGCCCTGCTCTGCCTCCAAATGACTGAAGGCAGCCCCAAAGGGCAGCTTTGTTGGGGGTTTATACCAACCTGCAAATGCCAAGAGGCACCCAACGTCCTTGCGAGGGGAGCAGCCAGAAACGGGCAAAGCCGGTGGACCGAACTTTGCTTTCTCGGTCAACTTTTCCTGGTCTCTTTGGCCGTTTCACAACTGCGTGGGGAACTAGAACTACCAACCTAATCTGCTGGATCATAGACTGCCAGCGGACTGTGATTCATGCTGTTCTGTGTACTTCTGCTTAAACTCTAAGCTTGGTAGTCACGGGAGCGCCACCCTTACTCGGAGCCGAAAGCTGCAGGGGTGCGTTTGGGAGCGAGGTGGAACCCTGGCTCCAGGGGTGCCTCCCGGGTAGAGGCCCTGGCTGCCTGCCCCCGGGCCAGCGACCTGAAAGTGAGGCTGTGCCTCCCGCCTGTGTGGACAGAAGCGTGCTGCTGCCCAAGAGGCTTTGAGGACGCAGGTCGGAAGTTGCGGGCCCAGCCGGTGGGAAATGCGGCGGCTTCTCCCTTGGCGCGCCGGCTCCTCGCGGCAGAGGCGGCTCTCTGCTGGCTGCTGTCTCAGCCCCTTAGACCTCTCTTCCGTGGGGTCTGTGCGAAAGAACTGGAAGGCTTGCTCCTGGCAGCCTGAGGGCGAAAACCACCTTTTCCTCACTGGCCAGCCCTCCGCCGCCCCTTTTGCTGTCGCATTGACTGGCGTGCTGACACTTGGAAGGGACGTCTTGGCTACTGTCCGCCCCTTCATGGCTCACCATTTCTACAGTGGTCAGGAGTGTGCCCAGACATGAGGCGGATGCCTCCCCTGGTAGTCCCAGCTTGGAAGGCGTTCCAGAAGCTTCTGTGCTCCACCCAGGTGGCATCAGAGGAAAAGGGCAACTCAAACAAAAGTCTTGGTGGTGTAGAACTAAACCAGCCTGGGATGCCCTCAGGTCTACCGCTGGTGCATCTCCACCTCACCTCGGTGGCAGAACCGGAAGGGACGAGTAAGGGACAGACTGAGTCCTTAAACCTCAGCATTCAGAAAACTAAGATCATGGCATCCAGTCCCGTCACTTCACGGCAAATAGATGGGGAAACAGTGGAAACAGTGACGGACTTTATTTTGGGGGGCTCCAAAATCACTGCAGATGGTGATTGCAGGCATAAAATTAAAAGATGCTTACTCCTTAGAAGGAAAGTTATGACCAACCTAGACAGCATATTAAAAGGCAGAGATATTTCTTTGCCAACAAAGGGGCATCTCGTCAAGGCTATGGTTTTTCCAGTACTCATGTATGGATGCGAGAGTTGGACTATAAACAAAGCTGTGCACCGAAGAATTGATGCTTTTGAACTCTGGTGTTGGAGAAGACTCTTGCTAATCCCTTGGACGGCAAGGAGATCCAAACAGTCCATCGTAAAGGAGATCGGTCCTGGGTGTTCATTGGAAGGACTGATGTTGAAGCTGAAACTCTAATACTTCGGCCACCTGATGCAAAGAGCTGACGCATATGAAAAGATCATGGTGCTGGGAAAGACTGAAGGCGGGAAGAGAAGGGGACGACAGATGATGAGATGGTTGGATGGCATCACCGACTCAGTGGACATGAGTTTCAGTAAACTCCAGGAATTGGTGATGGACAGGTAGGCCTGGCGTGCTGCAGTCGATGGGTTTACAGAGAGTCGGACATGACTGAGCGACTGAACTGAACTGAAGTCTGACCAGGAAAGGAGAGCTTCAGTGGAGAGTCTGCCTACACCCCCATCTAGAGCAGGGAAGGATGCTGCTGGTGAAAAAAAGCCATGACTGTGGATGCTGCTTTTTTTCCTCATACTGACATGAGCCAGCAGTTCCAGAACCACCTTTAAAATGTATTTTAGGGGACAAGTTTGATCCCCAGAGTTTAAAAAAGACATGCCTGTTTTTCTTCTGTGATACTGAATGGCCACGGTATCCTTTGGAAGATGGGGAACGCTGACCTATTGAAGGATCTCAATTATTATGTTTTACAAGTAGACCAATTCTGTAGAAAACAAGAGAAATGGGTAGAAGTGTTGTATGTGTTGCTCTTTATCTCTTTGTGAGACATTCCAGACTTATGTCCTAAGGGTGCAGATTTGGGTGTGAAACCCTCAGCTGCCTCCTCTTCTCTTACTTTGCCCCTGTATCTGGGGCTCCCAACTGAACAGGCCGATAATCAGGGCACCCTTCCAGGAAGGGGTTGCCTCAGTCTTGGTAGAAATTCAAACAGTCCCAATTGCACTTGAGACTGTCTAGAGAATCCAGAAAAGTACATAGAAGCCTTTACGGAGCTAACTTTACTTTATGACCTTACTTGAAAAGATGTAATATATATCTTGGGACAGACGTGACTGCTGACTCAAAACTTAAGTTTGGGGGGAAGCTACTACTTTTGGAGATGAATGGCTTGAACGTGAAACAAGGGAAAAGAGGGAACACCCAATAGCCTGCCTTCCTACAGGGGGCCAAGCAGTTCCCATAACAGAGCCACTTTGCTGTATGTGTTCTTGAAGGACTCAAGTGAGCGCACACTAAGACTTTAAATTGTGCTAAGTTGGCTGACGTAGAACAGGGAGAGAGGGAAACTCCTGGTAAATCCCTAGTATAGACTACTGGAGGCTCTCTGCATGTTTACTGACATTGATCCCAAAATTACAGAGGGAGAAATGGTCTTAAAGGATAGATTTCTCACTCAATCAGCTGCAGATATCTGCCATAAGTTATGAAAATAGGCAATTGGACAAAATCAGTCTTTAAAGAAAACTGTTGCAACTGGCTCAGACGGTATCAGTCAGTTCAGTTCGATTGCTCTGTCCTGTCCAACTCTTTGTGACCCCATAGCCTGCAGCACAACAGGCCTCTCTGTCCATCACCAACTCCTGGAGTTTACTGAAACATGTCAATTGAGTCGTTAATGCCATCCAACCATCTCATCCTCTGTCGTCCCCTTCTCCTCCTGCAAAGCAAAGAATAACTAAAGAGCCTCTTGATGAAAGTGAAAGAGGAGAGTGAAAAAGTTGGCTTAAAGCTCAACATTCAGAAAACTAAGATCATGTCATCCAGTCCCCTCACTTCATGGCAAATAGATGGGGAAACAATGGAAACAGTGTCAAACTTTATTTTGGGGGCTCCAAAATCACTGCAGATGGTGATTGCAGCCATGAAATTAAAAGACGTTTACTCCTTGGAAGGAAAGTTAGACCAACCTAGATAGCATATTAAAAAGCAGAGACCTTACTTTGCCAACAAAAGTCCGTCTAGTCAAAGCTATGGTTTTTCCAGTAGTCGTGTATGGATGTGAGAGTTGGATTATAAAGAAAGCTGAGCCCCGAAGAATTGATGCTTTTGAACTGTGGTGTTGAAGAAGACTCTTGAGAGGCCCTTAGACTGCAAGGAGATCCAACCAGTCCATCCTAAAGGAGATCAGTCCTGGCTGTTCATTGGAAGCTGAACACCAATGTTGAAGCTGAAACTCCAATACTTTAGCCACCTGATGGGAAGAGGTGACTCATCTGAAAAGATCCTGATGCTGGGAAAGATTGAAGGTGAGAGAAAGGGACAACAGAGGACGAGATGGTTGGATGGCATCACCGACTCAATGGAGATGTGTTTGAGTAAACTCTTCGAACTGGTGATGGACAGGAAGGCCTGGCATGCTGCAGTCCATGGGGTCGCAGAGAGTCAGACATGACTGAGCAACTGAACTGAACTGAACTGATTGTTGTAGATCCGGAAGCCTTAAAATTAACCATGTGATTTAGCTTTTAGCTTTTCAACAGACATTACCAGGTTAACTCCTCACCCAGCCTTTGAGTTAAAGAAGCCATAGGACCAAGATGGACCTGAGAATCTAGGTGGGGTTGCTTCTGCTGACTCCAAAAGTCCTGAGTCTGCCCTTTGACCCTAAAGACAATGCCTTTAAGTGTTCTGAACACTTTCCTATCTTGCATTCCAGAATCGGTCTTACTGATGGGTCTGCGGAGCAACACCCGCCCCCCATCAATTGAAGGTTTAACACGGTGGGTTTCTCCACTTGAAGGAATGGACTTTCTTCAACTCTGCAAAAACCTTCACCAGCAACAATCATATATGATGCCTTTTCTTAATCTGAGACATCTAACAATCCTAAAATGGACTGGTGTTACTATGGACATAATGTAACTTTTAATTTTCATTATGTTTTAACTTGGCTTAATGACTATTTTGCCTTAAATCTGTAACTGTAACTGGATTTGTTTCTAACTATTTGAAAGCTTTTAAGTTATGAATGGTTGTCCAGGCTCCTATGAGTGCCACAACCTCCTCCAACTATTACTTGGGGTCCTGGATCAGAGGCCCTTAATATGAGGGTTAGAAGAATATGTTCCCTCAACAATTTAGGGACCATGCCCCTCAACAGCAGAAAGTAGTGATGGAGTGAAAATGATGCCCCTTTCTCTTGGCAACATAATTCTCCTAAAAGAAAAGGCGGGGGGTGGGGGGGGAGAATGGTGGTGAGAGAGTCAATTCCTAGGCATGTTGATAAGAAACCCGGGCTCCCTGAGGAGGAGAAAGGGGTCTGGGGCTCTTGAAGAGCAAATAGGGGTCTGGAATTCTCAAGGAGCAGGAAAGGGCAAACATCTTTTTTTCCTGTACATTCCTTAGTCTTATTCATATTAAAAAAAAATGTATTTCTTGTAAATTATGGGAGTGGATCTAGTAAGATCTTTACAACCTTGAGACATTCTTTTAATTTATTGTGATAAGTAATTTAAAAGTATATAACTCCCTCGCTAACACTAACGAGGGGGGCATTGTCCATGCCCCTGTGATGTCTGTGTCAGAAGCTTTCTCTGTCCCCTTTCACTTTAATGAAACTCTGCTGTACAAAGGCTCTTGAGAGATCAAACCTGGTCTCTGGTCCGGAAGGTAAATCTTCTTTGGAGATCACGAATCCGACACCGTTCACTGTAAGCTATCATTACTATAGTACTTTTTTGAGATATGGTACACATGTGATGTCTCATAACAATGAATATTATGCCCCATCGCTAGTGCGGAAAGAAATTCAAAATGGAATAGTCCTGTTCCGGCACTGGAGTCTTCTGATGTGTTTCACAGCTACTATCAGCTCAAGACAGGGTGGGAAACGGGAGGGTCTGCTTTGTGTTCACTAACAAGTACTGCTTGCTTAAAACCTGATTCTGCAAAGAGTCCATAAGAAAATGCAATCTACGCATGGTGTTTTTTTTTAAGATCAAAAATCTGAGTTTAATATCTGGTAAATGTGTTTGAGAGAGAGACTTCCGAAAAACAGAATGGAGATCATGACCTCACATTTATGCTCCTATAATGCTACTTTTTTCCTTGATGATCTTTGATGTTAAACAAATTAAAGTTATGACATATACCACCCTCCATTTAAATTTATCTTTTCTCACTCAAAAGTATGAGCATCTTGGATATATTCAATATCATGTAAACTGTGTATATTATATTCTTCCTTGCGAACAACTATGAATTCTGCTCAGGGTCTGTTACATTTTCCAGAAATATCAGTATCAGGTTCCAAATAATCAAACTGGTAAAAACATTGGGTGATATTTTGTGAGATGTTAAAGGCAGGTACAATGCACAGATAGTTTTAGATTGATAGATTGTATGTAGATAGATATCATTTGCATGTGAGCATATATAATGATACATATATTTATATAAACTATATAATACTATACTTAAATGTATAATAGTCATTTACATATAATGGTATATAATAATATATTATACATAATAATTCATATCTGTCTACATTTCGAAGCTGAAAACTGTGAATAGCAATATCCTTGAACTCTCAATAGATTTATTACAACATTCAAGCTGTTAAATGAATCATTATACCACACTAAGTGTTGATGAGTTGGACTTGATGAGTGAAGAATTGATAAATAATTGAGATTAAAAAAAATTAAAGGTGATGAAATTTTCCAAAAATTTTCTGGGTGGTACAATGCTAAGTATACAAAGAATGTGTCTGAATGCAAAAATTTATTTTAGAAACAAAATTCAGGAAATAAAAGTCTTTCTGGAGCTGATTGATGTAGTTTAATTGTTCCCTGAATGTCTAATAAAATGATCCAGAAATCCACCTATGTGATGCAATTAAGTGATGAATTATAAGTATATTCATTAAACAGGAATTGAAAATAAATATGACTTTAGGGTCAAGTGCTTCAAAACCTGAGTCAGTAGTAAAGTTGAATCCATGAAAGTTGTAATAATTATCTTAGCAGTAAAAATTCTCTGAAGTTCAAAATAGGAATCTGCACATCCAATATATTCTCAATTGAGGAGAATGCTACAGAAGTTCTTCTCTCACTCAAAAAGCAAAAACAAAAACAAAAATACCACTCATCTATTTCCACGATATTAAGTCAGTTTGGTTTCACCTGTACGTTACTGGTTTCTGTAAGAGCTCGCACTGTTTATATGGCTGAACTTTCAGTTTCACTATATATGGCAATTTTTGTTGAGTGAAAAAGTTATGTAAATGGTAAAACTTTAAATATAATACAGCTAAGGAAGCATTCCTTAATGGAAATATTTCATGAGAAAAAAGCATGAAACATGAATCTGGGAGGTTTTATTTTACAGCAGTATATTTTCTTTACTGCAAAATACCATTGTATTACATGAAATAAAACAATCAGAAGAAAATCCATCCATAAGTACAAATACTTAATTACATTGAGAGAAAATTGTCTTTTCATGAACAAATGGAAGATCATTTCACACTACAGGAGCTACTTTGAGTAAAGTAATACACAATGAAAGGTTTCTGAGACAGGTCTCAATGTCTGAGAGGACATATAGGCCCCCAGATTGAATAGAATCACATACACACATACTCACATATCACATACAATTCTTTTTCTATGTATATCAAGAATTATGTTCTTAAAATCATAAAAATGTTTAAGGCATTTAGAAATCTTCCAGTGATTCTCAACTTTCTCAACTATCACTTATTTTAACCTAATCTTGGTTTATTTGTTATTTATTAATGTATTAAAAAATTTCAAATTGTATTAAACTATAAAGAAAATTTGAGAAACATTGGGTTACGAAACATTGGAGTAAAAAATGAGATTTCGGTAAAGGGAAATCAATAGAAAAGTTAAAATATCTGAGAACTTGCTTGTGATAAGGTTTTTTAAATATAATTTAAAGGAATATATTAAATAAGAGGTACTTTTAAATAGCTATTTTGAAAGCTAGAGAGACAACTAACTTTTCTTTCTTTTCTTTTTTTTTGAATTGAGGTATAAAAAATATTAGTGTGTCTGCTTATCCTAAATATTTTTCCATCCTTAGCTATGTCTCATTTGGTTGAATACAGATCAACCCACACATTCCCAGTTTTTGAGGATTTTACAGTAGAGCATAATAAAATATAGATGACACGTTATAATGAAAGGTGAGGATACACTGATGCTAAATAAAAAGGTGAAATATAGTGATATCAGGGGAAAAAAAAAAGCATTTGTTGGATGGAGGAATGGAGCTATGCTAGGAACTAGAATTTTCAGTGCATACTCACTAATCTATGGATTACCTGCATGCCTAGGTCTCTATTCAGCTTTTGTGCTGGATAGTGATCTTATGCCCCTCCTTCATCTGCTTGCTAAAATTTATTAATCCTGCCTTTGAAGAGGTACATAAAATAGCATTTCTCTGTTTCCCCCCCCCACCCAATAACCATTCATCCATTTACTCTAGAGTTTACCTCTCTTTGGGGCTTCCCTTGTGGCTCAGATGGTAAAGTGTCTGCCTGCAATGCAGGAGACCTGGGTTTGATCCCTGGGTTGGGAAGATCCCCGGAGAAGGAAATGGCAACTCACTCCAGTACTCTTGCCTGGAAAATCCGATGGATGGAAGAGACTGGTAGGCTACCGTCCACGGGGTCACAAAGAGTTGGACACGACTGAGCAACTTCACTTACCTCTCTTTAATCTGTACTCTCTGCTTTCAGAATTTTGCCTGTTTATATTAGTCACAAAGCATTTTATTTCTCTTTTTATTTAGCTATAACTATTGTTAGTTAACTAGTTAACTTTTTACTTAACTATAACTATTCCAGTTTTTGGAAACAGAATTTTATTCACAATTATAGTCAACATCCTTCTAGCTAACCAACTTTTATCCTGTCAGAGAAGCAGGATCCACCCACAGGAGATTATCATTGCCATGGACCAGTGACACAGTATTTTTTTTTTTTTTTTTTTCTGAATAAAGTGTTTGCTGAAGTTATGGTTCCCCTATGCCACCAATAGGCACTCATATATGTGTGTCTGTAGTGGGAAAAAATGGAAATAGGTGAATTTACTTCCCATTTATAGAGCAGATTGTATGCAGATATGCAGATTGTATGCAGATATGCAGATTGTATGCAGCTGCATTTAAATGCAAAGGAGAGTAGTTTACATAATTCAAATTCCTTGATCATTAAGCAGAATAAAACAGCCAAATAGGACAGTAGAAGATTTGTCTGGGAAAAAATGTGAGGGTGCTCTGGGTGTGGGAAATACCCGCACCTTGACTTTTGTTGGCCAGAGTGAGAAAATCCAGAGACAACTGCTCTCTACCAAGAGTTACCTCTGTCTTTCATAGTATTATCTTACTGGGGTGCAGCTTCCTATAAAGAGATTACTTTTTTCAGCATTACTTGTCTCGTGGTTACCTACATGAGTAATGCACTTATTTCTTAAGAAGAGAGAACATATGTAGACAAAAATATTGGTAAAGAGAATGAATGAATCGATGTAATTATTTTGAGCAGATTTAGTTTGAGAGGGCTATTGGATATCAGGGTGGAAATATCAATTACAGATACACAATTACAGATATTGTTGTAGAGTTTTCTTGGTCCTTTTGTTAATATTTACTGAGGCATACCCCTTTGTGGTTTAGTTGCTCAGTTGTGCATGAACTACAGCTTGCCAAGCTTTCCTGTCCTTCACGATCTCCCAGAACTTGCTAAAACTCATGTCCATTGGATCAGTGATGCCACGCAACCATCTTGTCCTCTATCATCCCCTTCTACTGCTTCCAGTCTTTCCCAGCATCAAGGTCTTTTCTAATGAACTGGTTCTTCACATCAGGTGGCCATAGTATTAGATCTTCTGCTTCAGCATCAGTCCTTTCAATGAATATTCAGGATTGATTTCCTTTAGGATTGACTAGTTTGATCTCCTTGCAGCCCAAGGGACTCTCAAGAGACCTCTTCAACACCACAGCTCAAAAGCATCAATTCTTTGGCATTCAGCCTTCCTTATGGTCCAACTCTCACATCCATACATGACCGCTGGGAAAAACACAGCTTTGACTATATGGACCTTTGTCAGAAAAGAAATATTTCTGCTTTTTAATACACTGTCTAGGTTGGTCATAGCTTTTCTTCCAAAGAGCAAGCATCTTTTAATTTCATGGCTGACTCACCATCTGCAGTGAATTTGGAGCCCAAAAAAATAAAGTCTCTCACAGTTTCCATTGTTTCCCCATCTATATGCCATGAAGTGATAGGACCAGATGCCACGATCTTAGTTTTTTGAATCTTGAGTTTTAAGCCAGCTTTTTCACTCTCCTCTTTCACCTTCATCAAGAGGCTCTTTAGTCCCTCTTCGCTTTCTGCCATAAAGGTGGTGTCATCTGCATATCTGAGGTTATTGAGATTTCTCCTGGCAATCTTGATTCCAGCTTGTGCTTCATCCAGCCCAGCCTTTTGCATGATGTACTCTGCATTTAAGTTAAATAAGCAGGGTTGACAATATACAGCCTTGACTTAGCCCTTTCCCAGTTTGCAACCAGTCCTTTGTTCCATGTCCAGTTCTAACTGCTGCTTCTTGACCTACATACAAGTTTCTCAGGAGTTAGGTAAGGTGGTATCTGGTATTCCCATCCCTTTAATAATTTCCCACAGTTTGTTGTGATCCACACAGTCAAAGGCTTTAGCATGGTCAATGAAGCAGAAGCAGACATTTTCCTGGAATTCTTTAGCTTTTTCTATGATCCAACAGATATTCACAATTTGATCTCTGGTTCCTCTGCCTTTTCTAAATCCAGCTTGAACATCTGGAAGTCCTTGGTTCACATACCGTTGAAGCCTGGCTTGGAGAATTTTGAGCATTACTTTGCTAGCATGTGAAATGAGTGCAATTGTGCAGTAGTTTGAACATTCTTTGGCATTGTCCTTCTTTGGGATTGGAATGAAAACGACTTTTCCAATCCTGTGGCCATGGCTTAGTTTTCCATATTTGCTGGTATTTTGAGTACAGCTCTCTAACAGCATCGTATCCCTTAGCCTGGTGTTAAAGAGGTACTTACGACGGTCATGCTTGGCTTTTTACCTTATTTTTAGAGCTAGTATAAAGTCTCTATCATTCTAGAAACCATTTGTTTTGATGGCAAGATCCATATTCCAGAAAAGAAGGAAACATACAAAATAGTGGCTCAGGACAATCTAGTGAGCATATCTGGATTTACATTTTGTTCTCCCAACCTTATAGCTCTATAAAAAGTTGCTTCTACTTTATAAGTTCATGTTTCCTCTTATGTAAAATTACAGAAACACTTGTCAGTGTGATGTAAGGACTGAATGAGCTAATACATTTAATATAGAAACCATGGAAAATAAAATATGGTAAAAATACAATGACAATAATTGTGCTGATAGTGATAAATAACCTCTGTCATGCAAAAATTAAGGACTAAATTACATTGCACACTTCTAGGGCAAATGAGTCATGATTTAAGAAATTATAGCTTAATGCTATCATATATTATTACAATAACAAATATGTTTTCTTTATAATAAAACAATGATATCAAACCCCTAACTCTGTTATTTAATTTATAAATGATATTTCAAAGTTATGATTTTTAAAAATGGCACAAATTACTTCAGCAAATTATTTGCCTTACCAAGAAAAGAATAAAACCTGTTGTTTTCTACTAATTTACATCCTGTTGTGAAATATTTTTACAGTGTAGGCCTGTTAATTTTGATTAAAGCAATATCAAAAAAGTGGATTGCTTTAAAAAAAAAAAACCTGCCATAAGTCTCTTTGACTTTAATGCAAACTAAAACCTTTTATGCATCGTTATCTTGGCAAATTTTTAGAGTTTATTCTCAATATCTTTTCACAGTGTGAGAAGTATAATCTGGAATTCTGCCTTAAAACTTAATATAGTGAAAAACACTTGGTTTTAATGAAAGTTGAACTAAAGGAAATTCACACCTGACTTTTCTTGTTTTCTGCTTTAAGATGTTCATTTTTAATGATGCAGTTCTTTTTCACAACTAGTCAGAGGTTACACTACATTTTACATGTACTTCAAATAGCATGTCACAAGTTATTAGCCAGTAAGTTTAATTTTCCTACTACTCCAAAATGACTAAATGCTTTCATCTGGCAACCTTGCCTGTAAATGAATTCTGTGTGGCAGAGTTCCAATGATGAAAGATCAAAAAGTTATTTTCAGGTGCTATTTGTCTTGCCCAGAGAATGCCCACCAATATATAAACATGGTGGATGACATATTTAAAGTTAGTTCAAGTTACAAAAATGGATTACAAATGATCCATGTATGAATCATGCTCCTAAAGTGTAGTAAGTGGTGCTATGCACTGGGAACATTTTGATGCTTCAACATTTGGCAAACAGAGGCAACGGATTTTAAATCTACTTGCTCTTAGAAATAACAATTGTGTATAAACACAAACCCAAAACAACAAATAAATGGCAACGGGACCACACCTATCAATAATTACCTTAAATGTAAATGGGTTGAATGCCCCAACCAAAAGACAAAGACTGGCTGAATGGATACAAAAACAAGACCCCTATACATGCTGTCTACAAGAGACCCACCTCAAAACAAGGGACACATACAGACTAAAAGTGAAGGGCTGGAAAAAAATATTTCACGCAAACGGAGACCAAAAGAAAGCAGGAGTCGCAATACTCATATCAGATAAAATAGACTTTAAAATAAAGGCTATGAAAAGAGACAATTTTGATGATTTTTCTCTTGACTGGATTTTCTAAAGTCACTCAATAAACAAACCATTAAGAATGCATTTCATGCACATAATAAAAGGGCAGCATTCCAGTTCAAACAAACATATTTTATTAGTTGCTTATGTTCCAAACAGGGTAAATTACTGACATTGAAGCAATTTGGTTTAAATATTCTAATTCATAGTCTTCCAAAGACTTTTTTAAAAACAACTTTACATTCAAAATTATTGACGACTATATTCACATATTAAAACCACTTTTATAATTGCTTTTAACCAATTACCTTGTATTTTCATTGTCCATCATGTCTTTTCTCTGTTAGGCCCAAAGAAGTGGTAAAGCCCCACCTTTCACTTTTGTTCTTGTTTTAAATTTTCATACCTTTTAGTTTGGCTCTTCATTTATGTTGTCATTTACTATACACAATATCTGGTTTGAGAATTAAGACAAATTTTTATCTTCACTCATTTTACATATAGGAAGTAACAAACACTGTGAAAAATGAAGTGACACAAGCTAGTTAATGATAGCTCCAATACTGGGATTTAATTGTTCAATTATGCCCCGATTTAGTGTTTATTATATCACAAAATATTGTTTTGTCCTAGTTTGCTCTCCTTTTAACCCTTTTCTCTTCTATTATTTGTCTAACTTCTCAAGAAGCCACATTAAGCATGGAGACCATTTTATAGTGGTCTTACTATTTCATTAGTATATTTGCAAGCTCCTGTTACATCACAGGATGAAAGTGATACAAGTTTTAAGTTATGAGGAAAACAAGTAAAATGAAAATATTTCAAGCAAAATGACTGATATTGTAAACAATTGATAAAATGCAATTTCAATAATATTTATGTAACACGTAAAATGCGTGAGTATGTGCTCGCGTGCTAAGCTGCTTCAGTCGTGTCTGACTCTTTGTAACTATACCCCACCAGGTTCCTCTGTCCATGGGATTCTCCAGGCAATAACACTGGTGTGGGTGGCCATGCCCCAAGGGACCTTCCTGACCGACGGATCAAAACCATGTCTCATGTCTCCTGCATTGGCAGGCACGCTCTTAACCACCAGCCCCAAACTGGGAAGCCCAAAGTGTAGAATAAACATACTCAAAGCTTCTAGAATAAAACAGTTCTCAATATAATTGTGCCTTTATTAACAAGTCAGCTTTTTTTGTTTGTTTGTTTTAAATCTTCAGAGGATTATTTTGTGACATTTCTTCAAGGACAGCCTGTTTCTATTCATGGACTCAACTGCATCTTGTTTCTTTAACGACTGCTTAACTTTTTAAGAATTGTGGCACAGTTCTGTTAAGTTCATGCTGCTGCAGCCTTCTTTCTATACAGCAAGGCAAAGGCTTCAAAGTCAATACACAAAGAACTTCCTTTTAGGCCTTTAATCAATAGTTGCCAATAATAAATAAGCATCAATTATTAACAATGGATGTGGTTTAGGCTGTTTTACTTATGTCTGCTTCTAAAGCACTTGTAATGGATTGCTACTGTCAGGCGCATCCATTAAACAGAGTCCATGCCACTGAAAGTGCAGAGAAGGGTCAGAATTGTTGACAAGAGAGCCTTAATAATCCCAGGTTATCTATCTTTGATTCATTAAAAAAAATAATAATAACTCTGTGATATACTAAGAAAAGCTGGCATATAGAAGAATTTCTGCAATATTATTTATACAAAATAAATATTAGGATTATTTTATTGAACTTGCAACAGATTTGGTATAAAATCAAAATTTGTCAGAGATTAGACATATGAGTTTTTCCATAAAACACTCCCAAATAAAAGTCAGTTGTCTTTACTGGAATAAGGGAATGGGTTAGAAACTGGGGTGACATAAAGGCATGAGGCCGCACATGGCAGTATTATAATGTGGTGATAAAATGCATTAACTGATTTTTAGATGATGTTATCCAAAGACCCAGAGGAGATCAGTATGGAGCAAATATTCAGATTAAAACTTACCCAATGGATCGGGGCCAAGTGCGGAAACTTTAAATAGCTCTCACTTAAAACTAGAGATCCTGGTAGAATAAAAGGCAGGCAAATGGTAGAAAATCATTCAACATGTTGAATTTATACTGTAAGAGAAAATGAGTCAACTGTGTAAATCTAAACAAACATAAATAGATCTAATCAGTTTTCTGGGCTTCCCTGGTGGCTCAGCAGTGAAAGAAACCCACTTGCTAATGCAAGACACTTGGGTTTGGCCCCTGGGTTGGGAAGATCTCCTGGAGAAGGAAATGGCAACCCACTTCAGTATTCTTGCTTGGGAAATCCCATAGAGAGAGGAGCCTGACAGGCTACAGTTCATGGGTTCACAAAGTCAGATATGACTTAGTGAGTAAACAACAACAATTAGCTTTTCTACAAAAGAATGACAGGAGTTGAATCTTTCAGAGGGAAAGGAATGATGACATTATTTATCAATGAAAAAATTGTGAATCACTACATTGTACACCTGTAGCTTATATAATATTACATATCAACTATACTTTGACTATAATAAAAATAAATAAAAAATTAAAAATGCATTATCACTAATTCATCATCATTTATCTGTAATGACTATGTGCCTAGTTTCCACTAGTTTCTCAAGTATAAAGTATTATATTTAATTCCTAAAATAAACTTATAGGGAAGTCATTATGATAATATTTATTTCACATCGAGAACTGAGGTTCAAAGGTGTTTAATAACATACTCAAGACAATACAGCTAAAAAAATGAACAAAGCACAGTTAATCCTTATCTGATTTATGATCTATCATGGGTGTCTTCTGCAACAGACAGCTAAGACCAAGTGTAGAACTTAAAATACAGTATTTAACATGCCTTATAATTTGCAATTTTCCTGATTTCTATCTTTTTCATGCACTTAATTGCCTAGAAATATATCAATGCATTAAATTAAGGAGAACAACGCTTAGCAGCATGAATTTATGGATTGGTGAGTGGTATCAGAATAATAGTTCTTCATTATCAAACTCTTCGGAGTTTCTACTAAAAGGAGAATTTCTACTAACACCAGCAGCTAAAGCTGTAGATTTTTCCTTGGCCCGAAGCATACTTTCTTCCCACACTTTTCTGTGACAAATATTAGGGTCTCTGACACATAGTTCTGATTGTCCAAGGCTCAGTAGACATTGGCCACCCTCATGTGCTTCCTAACTTCCTTTCCCTACTCCAAAACTTACTGAATATAAACAATAACTGGCAATTTCAAAAGTGAGATTTTCATCCTCCTTTCTCGCAGAGGATTTTGACTCTATATTCTGTCAAGGAATTAGTCATTTTAAATTTTGACAAACATCCCTGAAGTCTTCCCACAATACCTTTTCTCTACCAAGGTTTGGCTATTGATTGGTTTAATTGTCATAAATTGTAGAATCCTCCAGACTCTTGCTAATTTTTCTGAAGTACATAAAGTAAACAATTCACATATGACTATCAATATAGAATATCACTGAAGTATTGAGACAACTAAGATTAAATATAACTAACAGGTAAGCATGAAACAGACCTTTTTACAATGTCATCACAATTTTTTAGAGTTCAGATTTGTGATTTAAAATGCTCAATTAAAATATTATCTTTTATATATTAAAGTATTCATAATGTTTTTATTTCTTATTTGTCTCAATGAAAGTGTTGAGTCATCTGAAGATTTTTAAATTGAAATTTACCAGCAAAATCATAGTTTCAATGTTAAGTCATTTCCGGCCTCACATGTCTACATGGGTTTAATTCTTAAGAGAAGGAGCACAATATTTCCCTTAGATGTTATCAAACCTCGTCCAAAACATGTATCTGGGGAAAGCAGTTTAATTTAAAACCTTAAAAAGTCTGAATTCAGAGTCTGTGACATTCACTTACCTAAGTATGTATGAAATAAAGAATAAAGGCAAATATAAATTTAAAAATCAGTTGATTTATATTGGAGAATCCATTCTTTCAAATGGTTTCACTATAAACTTTTTACTTATTTCATTAGCTTTTATGTATAACACAATTAACCTCCAAACATTACGATAAGTGAAACCTAATATCTTGATAAAAATCACATCAAAGGCATATTTTTTTCAAATTCCTAGGTTATATAGAATTTAGTTTGAAGTTTAAAGCATTTCTCCAAGATTAGAAATATAAAATATATGCTTTCTGAAAATAGTGAAGAAAGTGCTTTACTATTTACCTTTGGGAATACTAGGCATTTAACAGGAGAGAATGAGTATTAAAAAGATTGAGTGTGTTATCTGAACCTTTCCTTTGTGGTTAAATTTTTTTTGCCATAAACTAAAGTGGTTCTATGAGACTCAATTTCACATCCCTTTAATAAGAATCAAACATGATCAGCTTCCCATCTGTTCCATTTCTTAAAATTAAAAGACTTTGAAAACATTCTTTAAATTCATGTAAACATCCTAAATTGTTTTAGATCAAATGAGAACAGAGACTAGTTATCCTGTCTAAGTTATAAAAATTGTGTAACATTTAGGAAAGAAAATTAAATCTACCCAACCATATGATATCTTCTATGATAAATTAAAGTATAAAGAGATTATCATAATATCTTATATCTTATTATGCTTTTCTAGAATTAATTCATTAAATTGAAACACCTCAAAAAAAAAAACCAAAAAAAAAGAGGCATGGGGAATGAAACCTTATATTTAGAACAAAAGATAGCATTTGTTTTGATGACAAAAATATTTGTCATCAATATTTTCAGGCTGCACATTACTAATCCCAGTTATTGTTACTTTAACTGATTAATAATGTCATACGTTATAGAAAAAAAACATCATTTGTTAATTTTTGTACCAATATATTGCAGTGTCTTTGTTGTTTTCTGGCTAGGAAAACTGCAAGAATTTAAACTGTCTCAAATTATTCATTCTCTCTCTCTGTCTGTCTTCCTCCCTCCCTCCCTCCCTTCCTCTCTCCTTCCCTACCTCTCTCTAAAATTGTTTTCCTATCTCTTAGACTAAAGAATCTTTCTCTCCACTTCAATGATATTTATTTCATACCAAATGCTGTGTTGGTATTACAATGAAATCTTAAATCTTAATTTAAAAAATGCATCAGTACTACTTTTGTTTTACAAGCTATATAAGTGTACCATAGAAGTAAAAATAATAATAATTAGAAGCAACATTGAGTATAGATCCATTTCTGTCAAGAGTTAGAATGGAAAACTCTTCAGAAGATACTCTGCATATTAACATGTTTTACATTGCCAGAAGATTTTCAGAAATTGAAAAAATGGGTCCTCTAGAAGGAGATTTCAAAACAAAGTGATTCTGTGATTTAGAGAAACATTAAAGAGAAAGGTTAGGTCTGCTGGCAACACACTCTCTTAGTTTTCCTTCTGTGACAGTGTTGTGATTTCCTCTTCATGCTGAATATTTTCTTGGATATAGAATTCTAGACTAATAGTTCTTTTCTTTTAGCACTTGAAAAATAGTGTACTAGTTCCTTCTTATTGCAGAGGTTTCTTGTGGGAAAGTTGGTGTCATTTAAATTGCTTCCCCCTTATGTAAGGTACTGTCTTGCTTTCGATACTTTCAAAAAAAATTTCTTGATCTTTAGTTTTCAGGATTTTGACAAATGATGTGTCTTGGTGGTTATTCTGATTTTATTCTGTTTCGCATTTGTTCAGCTTGTTGAATCTGTAAGATTGTACTTCCTGCTGAATGTTGGAAGTTTTCAGGTCAATGCTCAAGTACCTGTGCAGCCCTACCCTTCTTTTCTATTTTTCCAGGACTCTGGTGACACAAATGTCAAATATGGAAAGCCCCACATGTTCCTGAGACTCTAGGCTTTGTTTCTTTATTTTCAGTCTGTCATCTCACTTTTGTTTAGATTGAATAATTTCTGTTTTAGTTTCTTCAGGTTTTGCTTTTTCTTTGCTCTGTGCACCTCATTCTGTTGTTGAGCCAGTCCATCCATTAAAAAAATAAAATCATCTTTTAATTTCTGAAATTTCAGTTTAGTTCTTCCTACCTTCTATTTCTTTGCTAAAACTTTGTTGTTGTTTTTTTAATTTGTTTTTAAGCATTTTATTGATAACTCATTAAAATATCTTTATGAAAGATACTTTGCATTCTTGAATGATAGTGTTAGCCTAAGTGTACATTGACACATGAATAAAGAAATTGTAGCATATGTATATAATTTAATATTATTTACCCTTAAAAATAAGGAGATCCTGTCATTCATAACAACATGAATGGCCTGGAGGACATTATGCTAATGAAATAAGCCATATACAGAAAAAATTTTTAAAACTACATGTCACTTATACAGGAGATTTTAAAATGTCAAATATGTAGTAGAGATTTGAACGGTGGTGAAGTGAGGACAATGGGAAGATTTCATCAAAGGATACAAAATTGCAGTCATATAGGATGAACAAATCTAGAGATCTAAAGCATGTTAGGGGCTCGCCTGGTGGCTCCGGGGCAAACAATCGGCCTGCCAACACGGTCGGAGACACTGGTCTGATCCCTGATCCGTGAGGATGCCACAGAGAACTAAGCCGTGAGCCACACCTCGGTGCTCACGGCCCAGGGGCTGACCTGCTGCGCCCGCGAGCTTCCAGAGCCCGGGCGCCGCGAGAGAGGCGCTGCATGGGGGCCCGCACACGCGGTTAGCAGCGGCCCCGCTCACCGCGAGAGGCGCTGCAGTGGGGCCCGCACACGCGGTTAGCAGCGGTCCCGCTCGCCGAGAGAGGCGCTGCAGTGGGGCCCGCACGCGCGGTTAGCAGCGGCCCCGCTCGCCGCGAGAGAGGCGCTGCAGTGGGGGCCCGCACACGCGGTTGGGAGCGGCCCGCTCACCATGAGAGAGGCGCTGCAGTGGGGCCCGCACACGCGGTTAGCAGCGGTCCCGCTCGCCGCGAGAGAGGCGGTGCAGTGGGGCCCACGCACGCGGTTAGCAGCGGCCCCGCTCTCCACGAGAGAGGCGCTGCAATGGGGCCCGCACACGCGGTTAGCAGCGGCCCCGCTCGCCGCGAGAGAGGCGCTGCAGTGGGGCCCGCACACGCGGTTAGCAGCGGCCCCGCTCACCACGAGAGAGGCGCTGCAGTGGGGCCCGCACACGCGGTTAGCAGCGGCCCCCGGGCGCCGCGAGAGAGGAGCTGCAGTGGGGCCCGCACACGCGGTTAGCAGCGGCCCCGCTCACCACGAGAGAGGCGCTGCAGTGGGGCCCGCACACGCGGTTAGCAGCGGCCCCGCTCGCCGCGAGAGAGGCGCTGCAGTGGGGCCCGCACACGCGGTTAGCAGCGGCCCCGCTCACCACGAGAGAGGCGCTGCAGTGGGGCCCGCACACGCGGTTAGCAGCGGCCCCCGGGCGCTGAGAGAGAGGCGCTGCAGTGGGGCCCGCACACGCGGTTAGCAGCGGCCCCGCTCGCCGCGAGAGAGGCGCTGCAGTGGGGCACGCACACGCGGTTGGGAGCGGCCCCGCTCACCACGAGAGAGGCGCTGCAGTGGGGCCCGCACACGCGGTTAGCAGCGGCCCCGCTCGCCGCAGCCAGAGAACACCTGCGCAGCAATGCAGCTGCAAAGATCCAGCACAGCCAGAAACAAAGGCATCGAATTATTAAAAAATGATGCTCATAGTGAATATACTTAGTGATGCTGTACTGAACACTCGAAACTTGCTGAGAGAGTAGATTTCAGGTAAGGATTCTACATGTGAAAATTGAGAAGGTGTCAGTGGATGATGTCACCCAGAGTAAGAAGAAAATACTGTCCAGAACAGAAGACCTACTGAAAAATTAAATAAAGGTGAAGTAGGTTTTCTTTTAGTGTAGAAAGAAACTATACTTGAAATATAATAGAGATGGTAAGTGGCAGCTAAACTAAGTTATCTTAGTAAAACATTTCACTGTAGAATCTGTTTAGGCAGTTGAACATTGGGGTTCTTCAATATCCATATTGTTATTTTTTTCTTAAAATGAGGAGTTTCTCCAATGTTGTGTTGACTTGTGTATCTTGAAAAAAAAGTGTTTAATATACAGCTGGCTTATACAGGGCTGTCTTTGAAGAATACCCAGAGCACAGCCCTTACAATTGCAGAGACAGGACTCATGACTGATCAGCACCGTTCATCCACATTGGAACCGACTCGCCAGTGACCCAGAAGCTTGTTAGAGCTGAGTCCCTGTAACGGCATGTTAGCTTTCCCAAAGCTCTTTGGAAATGAAGTGCTGTCCGGAAGTCATTAATTTTCATTATCCCTGATTAAATAGTTCTATTGGGAAGTGCATTAATATTACGAGCTAAAAATAGACTTTGGGAATTCCTAAAGATTTTCTTTACATGCTTTTTAGCATTCTATATTATATAGGTTAATGGAGGCTCATTCTCTTTAGAGATAAAATTATCTTTTGTTTGTTCTCTGTAATTCATGCATGAAGAAAAACCAAAGTGACAATTGCCTGCGTGCAGTCTGAAAGAATGTTGGATGCTTTGTGGCAGACCTTTTATCAAAGTGAAAGCCTCTGCCAACAATGGGAGTTCCTGTCTCTTTTGGTTGTGACACTGTGGGTTGCACACTTAGAGGTGCAACACCATTAAATATACTCTGATTGTCCTTTAGACATAAAGTTTTAAGTTTTAGTAAGATTTCTACCATGACATAGCAGTGCTGCCTTATAACTTTCACTAATAGATGCATAAACCATGGAACAAATTAAGATGTATAACGCACATTATTTGTGTCCTGAGTTTAGTAATCCTACATGTTAATCCCAGATACTGAAATCAGGCAGATATGTTTTTTGAAAGTGCAAACTGAATATACAATTATGTGTCTAAAAAATTATGAAAAAAAGCAGCATATACCATGCATGCCATGTGTATATTCTCTTGCCTCTTAAAAAAACTTAAAATAATATTAAATGAACATTTTATTTTTTCATATTTCAACATCAGTAAGTATTGAGCACAATCTATCTGAAGAGTCTTGTCAGTGAATGTATATCAAATGCGTATCATTTGCAGGGCATTATTTATTCACTATACCTCATTTGCATGTATTATTAGCTTTAAGTTAAAAATGTCGTGGTGTGCGTATAGATCAAGATGAAGTTGGAAGATCCTGAGCTCACCTGCTCTCCTGGGCACACCAGTACTACAACTTCATATAGAACCTCTGAGAATGACCTGAAGACTAGCAGAACAGATTTTCTACAACAAAGAGCATAAGGAAAATGCCACATCAAGCAGGGCTTGGGGGCAGTGATGTGGTCTAATTATAATCCACACCCCAGTACAGTGACCCACAAATAAGAGGGATGTCAAAGCCACAAAGGTCCTCCCATGTTGGGCTCCCAAACTCAAGGGAACCCGTGTAATATCTGGCATTGAACATCTGGTACAGTTTATACCCAGGAGAGCCAGAGGACTGTGCGAAACCAAAACTCTACTCTTAAAGGACTTATGCACAAACTGACCATCTCCAAATTCTAGCAACAAGACAGTCACTTGGAAAGTGTTTAGGTCACGCAAGGAGATTCATTGACTGACTTTAGGGCATGTACCGGAGTGGCATGGAACTGGAGGAACTTTCTCCAAGGACAGAGGCAGTGGCGGGTACTCTTATTCTTATTATTTTTTATTCTTTTTCCACTTAGCGGACCTGGCAGACCTGGCCCTTGTGGACACCACCTGTGTTTCTCTTCATCAATATAGGTAAGGCAAAGAGCACACCCAAGGGTCCCCACTCAGCACCCACCCACTTAAGCTGACCCCTCCTAAGCAGCACCTGCCCCACACTAGCTGGTGGGCTGCCAGCACGGCCACCCCTCCAAAGGGGCAGCAGGGCGCCAGCCCCTCACACCAGCAAGGACACAGCTGGGCCTCCCAGCCAGCAACCCACAGCGCCTGCAGCCTCATCCCACCAGGAGGGTGCAGGCAGCCCGCACAGGGGCTAACCTCGGGGCGCCCGGCTTTGTGACCAGGGAGGGTCATGCTCTGGGCCCTGAAGGGCACCTTGTATAGAAGGCCACACTCTCAAGACCAGGAGGCATAAATGAAATGCCCAATATATAACACAGTGTTAGGCAAAATGAGGAGACAAAAAATAGCTTCCAAATGAAAGAACAAGACAAAACCCCAGGAAAAGAACAAAGGGAATTGGAGATGAGCAGTTTACCAGATAAAGAGTTCAAAATAATAATCAACTTTTCACCCACCTGCCAGTGCTGAGTTTCTTTCTTTAAAGACTTCTCTGAGGCAGAAATTAATACAGAGTGTAGCTCTGAGAAATTAATAGTGGCCATAAGCCTGTATTGAGAAGAATTCTGAGTTCCATCTATATTCAGTGCAACAGAATTTTGTAAACTTTTTTCAGTCTTTGCCTCTAATGCCTGAAGGTGAAAAAGCATCACTTGAGGGTATGTTCATAGAGACTAGATGATTAAAGCTTCAAATGGTATTGTGAGAGCTTTGAAATCAGGTGATTTCAGTCTCTAAGCCTGTATCTGTGAATTACTAATTCTGTGTCCTAACGCAAGCCAGTTTGACTTTTTGTCTTTCAGTTTCCTCATCCATTAAATCCAGTAATAATGCCTGCTGCAGAGATCTAGTCTAGGCACAAATGAGAGGAGTCAGGTATGGAAAGTATAGTGAAGTGCTTTATGTGTTGTAAAGTTAAAATATATATAAATAGTTGATGCTGTTTTTAAGTCTACTGACAACTTAGCCACTGTCTCTCCTTCCTCTATGCTCTAAGGGTCCTTGAAACATAACTCACATGCATTCCGCTCTGCTGTGACTATGTATCAAGGCATGGATTTCTATCCTGGAACTCTGAACTTGTCTATGGTAGAGACTGAATCTTACTCATTAGTGTATTTCCAGCATCCATCTCAGTGCCAGGAATGTAGAAACACAAAATAAATCTTAAATAATTGACTAAATGAAATAACAAAGGAACAACTTACTATATTCTTGGATCAAGCTGAAACCATCACTCTCTCTACATAATTCTCCCCGTGATGTATTTTGTCCAAACATCTTTCTTCCATTTAAGTGGCAGCATTTTCACTGCAATAGAAAATTAAAGGTATATGCTTTTTCAAATAAGGTCAAAAAGTGAGGGGACAGAAACTTCACATATTCATCTTTGTTCTTGTCTTTGTTTTGCATAAGGCATACACTTAATGAGGGAGAAGACACTGAAAAAGTAAGTATGAGACTAAACAGAGTTACACACGTATTATAATAATAATATAGAAACAAGCAAAGTACTCTTGAATAACAGAAGAAGGACTATTGATTTTTAGGGAAATCTACTTAGGAGATCTCAGGGAAACTATGCTAACTATTTAGCATTTGAAATAATTAAAGCCAGATTACAGTTTTGATAGCAAAAATGAGGAGAGACAGTACATCCTCTCATTCTATTTGTTGAAATATATTATTGTATTTATATTGTTATAATAAAAATGCCTTTATTTTTGAAGACGTGTATTATGATTTTTTCCAAAATATCTCCCTTCCGTAAATACGAGATGATATATAAGGATAAGAAAAGAGAGAGACTACAGACTATTTCCTTCTTCTGACGTCTTTCACAGAAGTAAATGTCATGGTAGGACAGTGTAGCATCCCAGAAGACATATTCTTGTGTGGTTTTATAGTTCCCAATAATAGAAATATGGCCATGATTTGAATAGCAATAATTTCCTCAAAACAATGTTAGATAATTATTTGATTTATGATACTTTATTGAAATACATTGTGTAGAATGGAAAATGTTTACATGAAATGTGTATCAGTTCAGCTCAGTTCCTTTGCTCAGTCGTGTCCAGCTCTGCACCCATGGACTGCAGCAGCACGTCAGGCTTCCTTGTCCATCACCAACTGAAATGTGTAGTTTCTTTAATTTTCACAATGTGAGCACACCTAGGTGAGAACCACTCACATTAAAGTATAGAAAAATCAGCGTGAAAAGCAGAAAAACTTTTATGCTCATTCCTTGACACTGTGCCCCAAAGAATCATTATTCTGAATTTTATGAGCAAAGATAAATTTTTCTTGGTTTTGAGATTTATGTAAATGATATCACATGGTATGTATTCTTAATTGTGGCTTCTTGCATTGATGTTTATAATTTGAAATTCATCTATATTGTTGCATGTGATAGTGATCTGTGAGATTTACCCATGCTGTTGCATATAGTGGAAATTTATTTAGATTACTGAACAATATTATATATGAACATATATCACAGCTTATTTGCACATTCTATTGTTTATGGAATTTAGACGATTTCCAATTTGGTGCTGTTACAAATAATGCTGGTTTACACAATTTTATACATGTCCTTTAATGTAAAACTGTATGCATATACTTTGGATACATATGTAGGAGGGAAATTGCTATGAGATATGCATGCATTGAGCTTTACTATGCTTAAAGTGCTTGTGCCAATTTACAAATCTACCAACAATAAATGTAATTTCAATCACATCAACATTTTTTATTTATTTATTTTTTTAGTTTAAATAATTTGGGGGGAAGTATTTGTTTTGAGGTCTTTCCATACCATCTTGGGTTTCCCAGGTTGCTCAGTGGTAAGAATCTGCCTGCCAGTGCAAAAGATGCAGGAGACACAGGTTCGATCCCTTGGTAGGGAAGATCTCCTGGAGAAGGAAATGGCAACCATCTTATGGAAAAATCTGAAAAAACATTTTAGCCAACACCAAAGTGGTGATTATGAGTATTGTTCAATATCTTTTAGCATGTTTAGATTTAATTTTAATACCTTCTTTTGAAAAGCATTTTTTAGTCATTTTCCCATTTTATTACATAGTCTGTCCTTTCTCATTGATCTGTAACAATCTTTTTATGCTAATGTATATGAATCTTTGGTCTGAAACATATATTCTAAACATATTATTTTATTCCCTATTTTTTCACTTTCTTAATTTCAGCATTTTATAAGTTCAAATTTTGAATTTAAGTGAGATCAATTTAATCAATACTTCCTTCATTATTAGTTTTTGCTCTTTTATAGTTTTTATCTTAAAGACACAGTCATTTATCCCAAGGTAAACAGAAGATATTATTCTAGTATTTTTTCTTTAAAAGTTAGTTTATTTTTTCATTTAGGCTTGCAATTCAATCAAAATTGATTTTTCATATATGACATAAGATAGGAGTCAAGGTTCATTTTCCCTGTCAGAATATTCAGTTGATCCAGCATAAACAGTGACAATTATTGTTTTAAGTGAGGTAACTATAGAAGTGGATTTGTATCTGCGCGAGTTGGTCAGCCTCTTTATTCTTTCTCATCTGTCTACTCTTTAATTCTCATTTCAACAACTTTAATTGTCAAAAATTGGAAATAAATCTCTGTAACATATAGTGCCACTCCTCCAACTGTGTTGTTCCTCGCAAAAGTTTCTTCGCTGTTTTTGTCATTTGCTTTCCCATGTGAATCTTAGATTCATTTTGTCAGTTTTCTCAGGTGAAAGAAAAAAATACTCTTAAGAATTTTATTTTAAATTGCTTTGGATCCATTGATCAGTTTGAAAAGAATGAACATTTTTACACTTGAGTCTTCTATTTCATAAGAATGATAAACCTTTATTTCATTATTTTAATGCTTCTCAGAAATATATTTTAGTTTTCTGAGTTTTACACATCTTAAATAGCTAGTTCCAAACATATTTGATAATTTTAATACTATTATAAAAGTATCCTTTATTTCTTCTAATAGCTTGTGTCTGATGCATAGAAATACAATTTAATTTTGTATATTGACATTGTAGCCAATGACTATGCTAAATTTACTTAACAATTCTAATAGTTTACATATATTCACATGGGGTTTTGTATGTAAACAGTAATGGCTTGTGTTAAGACAGTTTTTTGTCTTCTTCTCTTTCTCTTATCTGTTTTTGTCTTGCCAGAATAACACAAAATATAAATAATGTTAACAAATAGACTTATAATGACTTATCTAATTTCCTGAGAAATATTCCACTATCCTACCTTTAAATATGGTACTTGCTATATGTTTGTTAAATGAAAAATGGCCCCTACTATTCTTGGCTACCTAGATTTTTTGTATGACTTGTTTTGATTTTGTTTTCCTGAACCATGATTCATTGATTGCTGAAGAAGGCTTTCTTATTTCTCCTTATCAATAACCTCAGATATGCAGATAACAGCACCCTTATAACAGAAAGTGAAGAAGAACTAAAGAGCCTCTCGATGAAAGTGAAAGAGGAGAGTGAACAAGTTGGCTTAAAGTTCAATATTCAGAAAACTAAATCATGGCATCTGGTCCCATCACTTCATGGCAAATAGATGGGGAAACAGTGGAAACAGTGTCAGATTTTATTTTTGGGGGCTCCAAAATCACTGCAGATGGTGATTGCAGCAATGAAATTAAAAGACGCTTACTCCTTGGAAGGAAAGTTATGATCAACCTAGATAGCATATTAAAAAGTAGAGACAGTACTTTGCCAACAAAGGTCCGTCTAGTCAAGGCTATGGTTTTTCCAGTGGTCATGTATGGATGTGAGAGTTGGATTATAAAACAAGCACAGAAGAATTGATGCTTTTGAACTGTGGTGTTGGAGAAGACTCTTGAGATTCCCTTGGATGGCAAGGAGATCCAACCAGTCCATCCTAAAGGAGATCAGTCCTTTGTTCATTGGGTGTTCATTGGAAGGACTGATCTTGAAGCTGAAACTCCAATACTTTGGCCACCTGATGCAAAGAGCTGACTCATTGGAAAAGACCCTGATGGTGGGAAAGATTGGGGGCGGGAGGAGAAGGGGACGACGGAGGATGAGATGGCTGGATAGCATCATCGACTCGATGGACGTGGGTTTGGGTGGACTCTGGGACTTGGTGATGGACAGGGAGGCCTGGTGTGCTGCAGTTCATGGGGTCACAAAGAGTCGGACAAGACTGAGCAACTGAACTGAACTGAATCATGATTGAGTGCTGAATTTTGTCAAATATATTTATGCATTAAATATCAGTTTTCTCATTTAGTTTCCTAAGTAGTGAGATGCATGATTGATTTTCAAACATTTAAATAAGCTTGCATCCTGACATCAGCTGTAGTTGACTTTTATTTGAGGTGTTCATTCAAGTCCTGGCTGAGTTGGTAACTCAGTGAGATTGCTACAGACTCAAAGTTTCTGCTTTCTGATGGCGAAAATTACTAAGAGAAAAAAAATGCCTGCAACTATCCAGGTGACCTCAATATGTTTTGTTTTCAAATCTTGGACTGAGTACTGACTATATTTTAGTGCCTTCAAACACATTTTTGCTTGTTTGTTTTTCCTACCTCTTTTTTTCTTTCTTAAAAAAAGAAAATTATCTAGCATTTGTGGTCTGATTATATCTACACTGTCAAAGCTGGAAGCAAAACCTTCAATAATTTATTTTCACTGTGAAAATTGATAAATTCTTAAGATCGGAAAGGTCCCAAATCTAATTTATGATAGGCACAGTGACAATGTAAGATATATTCTGTTCTTATCCATCCCAGAATTTTAAGCTTTCTTAAGGGTCCGATCATGTGGAAGCATGTGGCACAAAAATCTTTATACTCAGACAGAATAAAGGGAAGATCAACTTCTCAGAGGCCAGAAACTCTCCATTAAACCTGTACTCTATAAAATTACCTCTCTTAGAAATATTTACCATAAAAACAGATCCATATTTTTGAAGAAAATATATGTGCTTGTCTTCCTAGAAAGTGTGATTCTGACTTTAATAGCCAGCCACTGTAGAGTGTCATCATTTCCTGATTTCAGAAATAACAGTATTTACTTTAACTTACTTTGTGTTGTCCTTTTACACTTTTGTTTTACCAGTTATGATATAAGGCAAAGTACAAGAGTCTTTCCTTTGTGATCATGTATAAATGCAGAATGTAAATACACTATCATATCTGCATAAGAGTTTAAGCACAAACCCAGAATCTAAAACTGATAGAAATTGTATTGATCTTTAGTCCTTCACATTGCATTCATATTAATAATGAATGTGACAGGAGCATCATAAATATGCAAAAGAGTAACACATCAGCCTAAACATCACCCATAATTTGTAGTCTTACACTCATATAGAAAACCACTAATGGAATACAGTGCATTTTCTTTTCTATGAATAGTCAAATGTCATGCATAATGTAACAGCACAATTGCTAATAGCAGACTCATTTAAATTTGTTATTATGGGCAATATAAACTGATCTTTGAAGTGGCCTATAATAAAATACTTCTCTGCCTTTACCCTGTCCTGATTGTTCAGTTATCCTTTCCCAGTTATCCTTGTATTTATGGGAGGCACAAAAATGATTACTTTGATATTTGGGAGTACTTATCATCCTCTATCAGAGATAGGAGAATGGTGACCAATGAATGACTATTAACAACAAATCAAAGTTAAAAGTTGGTGAAGCATCTGCTCAGCCATTTTAGTGTCAGAGTATTAGAACATTCTTTCAGAACATTCATTATAACATTATACACTCATTGTATGCATTTTCAAAACTGCCTTTGTTTTTGGAATAGCTGTTACAAAAATAGTAATACTGAATTCACATGCAAATAAGTAAGAACAGAGTCTTAGTTGTAGGAGCTCAGAGGATAATTAACAGCACCTAAAATATTGATGGCTCATTGGTAAAAAATCCACTTGCCAATGCAGGAGACATGTATTCAGTCCTTGTCAGGAAGATCACCTGGAAAAGGAAATGGCAGCCCACTCCAATAGTCTTGCTGTCTTCCCTCAGAAATCCCATGGACGGAGGAGCCTGGCAGGCTGCTGTCCATGGGGTCACAAAGTCAGACATGACTTAGCAACTGAACAACAACAGAACTAGGTCAAGTATTGGAAGCTCCAGGCAAATGTTCACATATAAAGGAATCCTGCTTGATATAAATATCCTGGGGATTTCTGGTTAGTTGCAGTTTATATTAGGTAACATCATAGTGGATAAACTAAAAGATCCTAGTATTTTAGCTCTGTTTGGAAGCCCTAAGAATTCTTGAGTTCTTAGAGTTACAGAGTACCATTCTATACTCTGTTATCAAGGCTATGAAGAGTATGCTAGCATCTATTTGATCTTGCCTTGAAAGTACTGTAGAAGAAAACTATTAAATTGTAGAAGCACCCCAGTCTAGGATTTTTTAATACTTTAATAATAATAATACTTTATTATATGGTCTTATAGCACAATACAAAATGTTACCTTTCATAAAGGCAATTAGTGGAAGCTGTTAATGTCTCATATTAAGAGACATTAAGAGACATATTAAGAGACATATTCAGAAATCATTGATGAATTTGAAATTCTATAATAAATATATATTTCATAAAATAGTTTCATAAATACTAATTGAAATATTCATATTTTTAGTATTTGAAAAGATAAAGCCCCAATGTATTCTTCTTAATTAAGTTATATGAAAACATGCAAAATCCCATCTTTGGATTAGAAACTAAGATATATTCATATAATGCATTGATAGTGAATCAAAAAGCCACAGCCCACTCCCAGGGATTGTCCACATGCAATGACTGACAGATGAAGTGGTGAGGTCAAGTCACTGAGCTGTAAACTGGGCCTGTCGAAAGAGCTGCCTCAGACTGTGAGTTCCCGATCAGTGCTGCTGGCACCATTGTGGATCCTGCCATGCAGCCCTTTCTTCCTCTGCCCCATTCAGTTCAGTTCCTTTCAGCCACTCAGTCGTGTCTGACTCTTTGTGACCCCATGGCCTGCAGCACGCCAGGCTTCCCTGTCCATCACCAACTCCTGGAGCTAGCTCAAGCTCATGTCCAATGAGTCGGTGAGGCCATCCAACCGTCTCATCCTCTGTCATCCCCTTATCCTCCTGCCCCCAGTCTTTCCCAGTGTCAGGGTCTTTTCCAATGAGTCAGCTCTTCGCATCAGGTGGCCAAAGTATTGGAGCTTCAGCTTCAGCATCAGTCCTTCCAATGAATATTCAGGACTGATTTCCTTTAGGATGGACTGGTTGGATCTCTTTGCAGTCCAAGGGACTCTCAAGAGTCTTCTCCAACACCACAGTTCAAAAGCATCAATTCTTTGGTGCTCAGCTTTTCTTAGAGTCCAACACTCACAATCATACATGACTACTGGAAAAACCATAGCTTTTGACTAGATGGACCTTTTTTGGTAAAGTGATGTCTCTGCTTTTTAATATGCTGTCTAGGTTGGTCATAGCTTTTCTTCCAAGGAGCAAGTGTCTTTTAATATCATGGCTGCAGTCACCATCTGCAGTGATTTTGGAGCCCCCCAAAATAAAAAGTCTCTCACTGTTTCCATTGTTTCTCCATCTGTTTGCTATGAAGTGATGGGACAGGATGCCATGACATTAATTTTCTGAATGTTGAGTTTTAAGTCAACTTTTTCACTCTCCTCTTTCATTTCCTCAAGAGGCTCTTCAGTTCTTCTTCGATTTCTGCCATAAGAGTTGTGTCATCTGCACATCTGAGGTTATTGATATTTCTCCCAGCAATAGTGATTCCAGCTTGTGTTTCATCCAGCCTGGCATTTCCCATGATGTACTCTGCATATAAGTGAAATAAGCAGGATGACTATACAGCCTTGACGTACTCCTTTTCCAGTTTGGAACCAGTCTCTTGTTCCATGTCTAGTTCTAACTGTTGTTTCTTGACCTGCATACAGATTTCTCAGGAGGCAGGTCAGGTGGTCTGGTATTCCCATCTCTTTCAGAATTTTCCAGTTTGTTGTGATCCACACAGTCAAAGGCTTTAGCATAATCAATAAAGCATAAGAAGATGTTATTCTGGAACTCTCTTCCTTTTTCTATGATCCAACAGATGTTGGCAATTTGATCTCTGGTTCCTCTGCGTTTTCTAAATCTAGCTTGAACATCTGGAAGTTCACGGTTCATGTACTGTTGAAGCCTGCCTTGGAGGATTTTGAACATTACTTTGCTAGCATGTGAGATGAGTGCAATTGTGCAGTAGTTTGAAGATTCTTTGGCATTGCCTTTCTTTGGAATTGGAATGAAAACTGACCTTTTACAGTCCTGTGGCTACTCCTGAATTTTCCAGATTTACTGGCATATTGAGTGTAGCACTTTCACAGCATCATCTTTTAGGATTTGAAATAGTTCTATTGGAATTCCATCATCTCCACTAGCTTTGTTCATAATGAGGTTTCCTAAGGCCCGCTTGACTTTGCATTCCAGGATGTCTGGCACTAGGTGAGTGATCACACCATCATGGTTATCTGGGTCCTGAAGACCTTTTTTGTATAGTTTTTCTGTTATTGTTGCCACCTCTTCTTAATATCTTTTGCTTCTGTTAGGTCCATACCGTTTCTGTCCTTTATTGTGCCCATTTTAGCATGAAATATTCCCTTGGTATCTCTAATTTTCTTGAAGAGATCTCTAGTCTTCCCCATTCTCTTGTTTTCCTCTCTTTCTTTGCACTGATCACTGAGGAAGGCTATCTTATCTCTGCCCCATTAATGCTCCCTTTATTCATCTCACAGACATAGATTTCAAGAATAATACTTAATTAGCTTACTATATGCTAATCTTTATCTCAGAATCTGCTTGCTGGTTAACTGAACTGATAGCAAGGCCTTTGCTCCATATTCTCTGAGAAGCCTGTATAAGACAATTAAATGTGCAAAGATTTTATTAGGTTCATTGCCCGTGAGGACAAATGGAGAGAAATCCTGGAGAAGCTTGGATAGTCACCAGACCTTGGGAAGGAAGTCTGACTGTAGAGAAGTATAATGTTTGACAAACTCACAGGAAATTGTTAAAGTCAGCAGTCCAAGGAATCCTGTGCCTCTCAAGGATTGACTGGCTTTAAAATCCCTTCCCTGAGAGGTGTACAGTTTCCCCATTATCCTCGGCCGTTGGTTCAAGGACCTGCCGTGGATGCCAAAACCTATGGATGTTTTCTACATCTGTGACTCTACTTCTGTTTTATAAGTAAGTTCATTTGTACCATTCTTTTAGATTCCACATGTAAGTGACACCATATACTTGTTCTTCTCTGTCTGACTTACTTCACTCAGTATGTAAATCTTTAGGTCCATCCATGTTGCTGCAAGTGGCTTTGTTTCATTTTTATGGCCAAGTAATACTCCACAGTATATATCGATATGTGTCACATCTTCATTACCCACTTCTCTCTTGATGGACCTTTAGGTTGCTTACCAGGGGTAGAGATGGGAAAGGGGATGGAGGGGGAAATGGGTAGATCAGGACTGAATACACACAGTGCAATTTATGTAAAATAGATAGTTAATAAGGACCTATTATATAGCACAGGGAACTCTACTCAATACTCTGTGATAATGTATATGGGAAAAGAACCTTAGAAAGAGTATATATATGCATGTTGTATATATATGTGTGTGTGTGTATATATATATATAAAACTGATTCACTTTGTTCTACAGCAGAAGCTAAAAACATTATATATCAACTATACTCCAATAAATTTTTCAAAAAAACATTGAATAAAATATTTATATGTTCAAGTCCTGTAGTTGTTCATCTTTATCTGCAGTTCTGCATCCTCAACTCATCCTGAGGATCATGTAGCATGACTTATTGAAAAAGAAATCTGTATACATAGACCCGTTCAGTCAAACCCATGTTGTTTAGGAGTCAACTGTCTGTTTAACTTGGTTAATTCTCACAAGAAACCTGCAAGGTAAATGTTAGCACACCTCATTTTACTGACAAGAAACTCTTTTGCTGGAATGGTAAGTGCCTAAACTTACCCAACCTGTGAGTCACAGAACAAGTCTTAGCCAGGACCAATATGTCCCAGGATTTTTGCTCCTAAGAACCACATGGTAATCACAGTGAGCCTCTCCATAGACTAGGAATTCTGGAAAGCAATGTGGCTAGGTCACCCTAAGCAACACCCCAAGTTCCCCCAGAACTATATATCGTAAGTCTTCCTTCCTGCCTTCCCATAATGAAGCATAAGATCATTATCAGAATGAGCACAGAGAAAAGGGAAGTTCTAAGACTTTCTAGATTATTAAACACACACTAAGAATTAATAGATAATAAAATACATTAATATTTCACACCAATTACCATTTTATTTCTGAATGCATAGTTGAAATATACAAACTCAGTAATGGCAGAATTCCAGTTTTAGGCCCCTGAACCATCTCATTAGGAAAATGAATTAGGAAAGATTAAATAGGAGCCCCTGAAATGTCTCTACCTTATCAGATTGAGCAATTAAAAAAAGAAAAAAAGAAAAATATCACTTTGTCCCTGATAGAACTATAATGCTTAATTATATCATTAGAGATTTTAAATATGCTGTATTTGGCAAGAAAAAATAAGTGATTAAGAAGAGAGAAATAACCATGAAAATAAGTTTAAATGTTCAATCAACTGAGCAATTATCCAAAAGATACTGTTTAACCTAAAAGAATGTTTTCTTATTTGCTTTAATGAAAAACTACTGTTATATTTATTTGGAAAGCTCAAGTGTTTCGTTAACCTTCCTTTGACCTTCTTGATTCCCACCCCTAACCCACAGCAAGCTGAAAACTGGAGCTCCAAACATAAGGAACTGAGATATAGACAAGAAAAGCAAATTTGTTGCCACATTTTATTTTTGCTTTAAGCAATCATTCCTCTATACCTCCATATCTATCTCTCCATCTCTACCTCTAGATGTGTTTGTATAGAGATATAATAGAACAGTTCTAAGGACTTCTATAATATTTAACTAATTTTATCCTCGTGATATCCCTATCTAGCAGAAAATGTTATTAATCACATTTTCATCTGAGAGGACCTAAGATCAAGGGTTGCTAAGTAAATTGCCCCCAAATTCATAGTTCGTAAGTAAAATGAAATAAGATTTTGCACTCAAGGAATTAACTCTAGAGCCTGTGCAGGCACTTGATAGTCAGTTAAGACATGTCTATTTTAAATCTTATAGAAATATGAGTAAATTAGTCAATTGAATCAGAGCTTAGAGACCTGGTGGGATAAAAAGTGTTTTATTAAGAACTGAGGCAGAGTTTAAGGGTTTGCCATCTTTTTCTTAGAAATAATAAATCTATATAGCATCAATATGCACAAATTGTATATACATAGATTTATATACTTTCACATATATTATTATATTATTCAAAGACATAATTAACTATATTGATAAACAATTTAAGATACTAGCTAGATACCATTGGGCATCAATTACAATTATATAAGGATCTAGCACAGATTTACAGTCACAATTAATGGCATGTCAAATTGTTGGAAGAAAAGTATTGATGTTCAATAATAAAGCAATCAGATTCTCAGAAGGCCAGATAGTTTGAACATCTTTCAAAAAATGTCATTTATGTAAGATTACATGCAAAATGCTCTCATATTTCAAAAAGAAATGGTGGAAGTATCAAAAATAAGTGTATTTATCTTTATGGCTGTGTTTTGTGGCACAAGAAAAATACAGACTAAAGATGAATATTTCAAATCTATCATCTGAATCTTTGGCTACATGTTGCGAAATATTCAGAAACATTTGGTTTGTTTTTATATAGTGATGTAATAATACGGTAATAATTTTCATCCACATACTGTAGCATCATTTGATACAACCTCTTTGTACTTCTAAGGTGTCCCCCAATGAACCCTGCCTCCTGAGGCATTAGGCTAGTGTAACCCTCTTCCTGTGACAGTAGGCTGGACTTAGTAACTTAGTTTTATCCATATAATATGACGAGGATGGTGAGATGTCATATTCATTTGATCAGGTTACAAAAGGCTGTGAGTGCTGTTTTTCTGTCATAGTCTCCGTTTCTTTCTGGCTTTGGTGAAGCAGTCTGCCATGTTGATAAAGCCATGTGGCAAGGGGCTGAGATTGGGCATCAGTGAGCAAGGAATCAAGCTTCTTAACCCAAGACCCTGAAGTAACCGAACCAGTCAGCAACCACCCCACGTGAATCGCGTCCGACTCTGTGATCCCAAGCACTGTAGCCTGTCATGCTCCTCTGTCCATGGGGATTCTCCAGGCAAGAATACTGGAGTGGGAAGGTGACAGAGGAGTAGGTGACGTGGAGTACATCTCTCTCCATGGATACATGAGGAACACACCTTCAGACACAGAAGTGCATGCAGAACACCAGCTGAGAGCAGACAGGAGGACCTGACCAGAGGAAGAAATATATAAACCCACACAAAACTCCGTAGGATGAAGGAACTAGGGGGGAAACAGGAGTGTTGGTAGGACTGGACCTGCCCTCGGCAGGTGGGGGAACTGAAGCAGGGGGTCCGATCCCCACATCAGGGCAATTGTCTGAGTCAGAGGAGAAACATTTAAGGCTGAGAATGAAACAGCTGACCTGTGGCAGCCTAAATGGAATGAGAATCAGACACACACACAGCCATACACACCCCGGACAGGCACGCAGGTCCCCTGGAAGGGGCAGCATCTGGGAGCTGGAGTTTAGGGATTGTGGAGCAATCCTCCAGCAAGGGTTGCTATTGACTGTGGAGAGATGGATGGAGGGGAAGTGAGGGAGGAGATTGTGGTGGGAAATGCTTTTGGAGGAAAGCCAGACAACCATGGAAGCAAGGCAGTACTGCTGAGTCATGCACAGGGGGTGGAGCCATCCCCATAGCCTCTCCCCACCATACGCCAGCCTTGGCAACTGAACAATAGAGAGGCTGGTCCATCAAACGCTTGATGCACTGAACTACAGAGTAGGACCCCAGCCAGGGGGCCCCTTTAAGTGCCTGATGCGCCCAATCTACAGAGTAGGACCCCACCTAGGGGGGCCCCTCTGTGTGCCTGACAAACCAAAGAGCAGAGAAAGGCCCCAGCTGAGGGAGCCCTCTAGGTTCCTGAATGGGTGGAGCAATGGAGAAAGACTGACCGAAGAGGCCTTCTGATCGCCAGCTACAGGAGGCTCGAAAAAAGACCCTGATCGGGCCATGACTCCTGCGAGGGAGGCAGCCCGTGTCCCGGCACACTGGGCGCCACCAGGGTCCCCGCAAGCCAAGCAGCTGTGCCACCTTCACGCTCAACTCTCTCTGGGGTAGGCCAGCCACAGGCAAAAAAAGTCTTGCATCTGTGCGCCCAGGGTCACTGCAGTAGTGCCCGAGTCTTTGCAACTCTGTAGACTGTGGTCTGCTGGGCTTCCCTGTCAGGGACGCGGGTTCTCCAGCCAAGAACACTGGAGCCAATATTGGCCAATCCTGGCTGCCATGCCCTTCTAGAGCACTATATTGCCTGCTGCCCCAGCCGCCAATTCCCTGAGTACCTGGTGCTGCCAGAACCCCTGAGACCCAAGCCGCTGCACCGCCTCCACACCTGGTCCTCATGGGGCAAACCCAAGTCCTCCAGGGCAGCCTCAGGAGCAACCCCAGTGGATGGCCCACATCTAGAGGTGGAAATAAAACCACAGTTGAAACCTAGGGGCAGTGTGATTAAGGAAGAAGACCTAAATCCTTCCTACCACCTGCACAAGCTGCAGATTAAATCCACACGACCAACTAAGCAGACGCTATCTCTCTGGATTATATTAAAGGTCATTGAGAGTGCCCACAAATGAAAATGCACTCGTTCTGATAGCTGTGGACGTTGGAGGCAAGAACGCAGAGGAGGAGGACCAGATTGAATCTAAGCTGCCCCACAGCAGGTCCAGAGATCAGCACAGTGTCGGGGGTCATCCTGGGGAGGGGAAGTGGGCTGTGACTCTCAGCGAGGGAAAGGACGCTGACAGCACTGACTCAAGACAAACATTTATTATTCCTATGTTTTGACTTGTTCTGTAGATTCATTTTTCTTTTTTTTTTAATCCCCCTCCCAGAGGGGGAGGATGGGGAGTGAAGTTGGAGGGGGGTTCAGGATAAGGAACACATGTAAATCCATGGCTGATTCATACCAATGTATGGCAAAAACCACTACAATATTGTAAAGTAATTAGCCTCCAACTAATATAAATAAATGAAATATGTGTGTGTGTGTGTGTGTGTGTGTGTGTGTGTGTGTGTGTTTGAATGCTAGAAGCTGCTCTTTGTAAATCCCAACAGGCATTTTAATAATCAGTTAATGAGCATTTAAATTGTATTATAAAATATGTTAGTTGATATCTGTTATAGTATATCATGCATCCATCTTACCTGTGTATAATGCTATATCTACCATATAGCAATATATTAAATTTAAAAAAAACAAGTGTATACTTTATCTTTCCCATTACTGTGTGTGTGTACATTCAGTCTCCCAGTTGTGTCTGACTTTTTTCAATCCCGTGAACTGCAGCATGCCAGGCCGCCCTGTCCCTCACTATCCCTGAATTTTGCCCAGGTTCATGTCCATCACATTGGTGATGCCATCCAACCATCTCATCCTCTGAGCCCCTCCTCCTCTTCTCCCCTCAGTCTTTCCCAATATCAGAGACTTTTCAAATGAGTCGGCTATTTGCATCAAATGACAAAAATACTGGAGCTTCAGCTTTGGCATCAGTCCTTCAGAAGAGTATTCAGAGTTTATTTCCCTTAAAATTGACTGGTTTGATTTCTTTTCTGTCCAAGGGACTCTCAGGAATCTTCTCCACCACCACAGTTTAAAGACATCAATTTTTTGACGCTCTGCCTTCTTAATGGTCCAACTCTCACAACCTTACATGACCACTGGGAAGACCATAGCCTTAACTATTCAGGTCTTTGTTGGCAGAGTAATGTCTCTGCTTTTCAATACACTGTCTAGGTTTGTCATCGTTTTTCTGCCAAGAAGTAATTGTCTTCTGATTTCACGGTTGCAGTCACTATCCGCAGTAATTTTAGAGCCCAGTGAGAGGAAATCTGTCACTACTTCCACCTTTCCCCCTTTTATTTGCCATGAAATAATGGGGCCAGATGCCATGATCTTAGTTTTTTTAAATATTTAACTTTAAGCTGGCTCTTTCACTCTCCTCCTTCACCCTCATCAAGAGACATTTTAGTTCCTCTTCACTTTTTGCCAGTAGAGTGGTATCATCCTCTTATCTGAGGTTGTTGGTGTTTCCCCGCTGTCTTGATTCTAGCTTGTAACTCAGCCAGCCCAGCATTTCTCATGATATGCTCTGCCTATTACAGGTTAAACAAACAGGGTGACAGCAGACAACCCTGCTGTACTCCTTTCTCAATATTCAACCAAGCAGTTGTTTCATACAGGGTTCTAACTGTTGCTTCTTGACCCACATACACGAGACGGGTAAGGTGGTTATCACGAGACAGGTAAGATGGTCTGGTATTGCCATCTCTTTAGAGCTTTCCACAGTATATTATGATCCATGTAGTCAAAGGCTTTAACATAGTAGATCAAACAGAGGTAGATCTTTTTCTGGAATCCTCTTGCTTTCTCTATGATCCAGCATGTTGGCAATTTGAACTCTGTCCTCTGCCTTTTCTAAAGCCCCCTTGGACACCTGGAAGTTCTTGGTTCATATAATGTTGAAGCCTAGCATGCAAGATTTTAAGCATGACCTTACTAAGCATGGAAAGAAAAGAAAGTGAAGTTGCTCTGTCGTGTCCAACACTTTGTGACCTCATAAATTGTAGTCTACCAGACTTCTCCATTGATGGGATTTTCCAGGCAAGAGTACTGGAGTGGGTGGTCATTGCCTTCTCCAGGGGATCTTCCCGACCCAAGGATCGAACCTGGGTCTCCCGCATTGTAGGCAGATACTTTTACCGTAAAGATGAGTGCAAATGTCCAATGGTTAGAACATTCTTTAGTACTGCACTTCTTGGGAATTGGATTGAGGATTGACCTTTTCCAGTTCTGTGGCCACTGCTGGGTCTTCCAGGTTTGCTGACATATTGAATGCAATACCTTGATGGCATCATAATTTGGTGTTTTGAATAGTTCTGCTGGCCTTCCATTGAATCCACTAGCTTTATTAACAGCAGTACTTCCTAAGGCCCACTTGACTTCACACTCCAAAATGTCTGGCTCTGAGTGACTGACCATACCATTGTGGTAATCTGCTCTGTTAAGATCCTTTTTGTACAGTTCTTCCATGTATTCTTTACATCTCTTCTTGATCTCTTCAGAATCTACTGTCTACTGTTTCTGTCCTTTATTGCACCCATCCTTGGGTGAAATGTTCCCTTGATAGTTCAGATTTTCCTGAAGAGATCTCTAGTCTTTCCCCTTCTGTTGTTTTCTTCCAGTTTTATGTACTGTTCATTGAAGAAGGCCTTCTTGTCTCTCCTTGCTCTTCTTTGCAACTCTGCGTTTAGTTGGATGTACTTTTCCCTTTCTCCCTTGCTTTTGGCTTCTCTTCTTTCTTCAGCTATTTGAAAAGCCTCCTCAGATAACCACTGCATCTCCTTGCTTTGTTTTTTCTTTGGGATGGTTTTTATGCACAGTTCTTCAGGCACACTGTTTATTAGGTCTAATCCCTTGAACCTGTTCATTACCTCCACTGCATATGCATGGGGGTTTGATTTAAGTCATACCTGGTTGGCCTAGTGGATTTCCCCACTTTTTTTTTGGTGCAAGTTTGATTTGGGGACAGGCTTTAGATCCTTTTCTCAGTCTAGCCACTAAGCTAGTCATCGCCAGTTGTTATATAAAATCTACTTTCATCACACATCACAATCTAACCAAGAAATGATTTGTTGTTGTTGCATAGAGTAAGAAAAGATGATACTTCAACATGATGATTTTTTTTTTTTTTAATTTCTGGTCAGCTCATGAGGTACCCACTTATTGAACTTTTTCACCTTTCCAGTTTGCTTCAAATGGCCAGTGACCATTGAATGGTTGACGTTGAGTTCTTTAGCAGTTTCTCATGTAGTTGTAAAAGGATCCGCTTCCGCAGTCCTCTCAGTTGTTCCCTGTCCACTTCTGATGGCCAACTACTGTGCTTCTCATCTTCAAGGCTCTTGTTTCTTTGGCAAAACTTTTTGAATCACCACTGCACTGTCCATTTGTTAGCAGTTCCAGGGTCAAATACATTTGTTGATGTTGCGAGCTGTCTCCACTGCTTTATGACCCATTTTGAACTTGAATAAGAAAATCACTTGAATTTGCTTATCTAACATCATTTCCCTAGTCTGAAATAAATATAAAATAAACAGCAAGCAATGTTATTAACAAAAAAAGGTAAAGCAAGAAATGTGCATTAAAATAATGTATAACATAAGCTCATTTATTTAAGAATGTATTCCAATATTAAACTGCAAAGTCCAACAATGCAAAACCGCAATTATTTTTGCACCAACCTAATAGATGGCTTATATCATCCACTGAACTCTCAACTATTTCTTCATTGCTATCCCTAATGGGTATGTGGAAGATGAGAGTACTTTGAGCTTCTCAAGAAAAAAATGCATACATAATAGAAGACTGATTACAAATTTTGCCCTTATTTGAGTGATTCTAGAATCTCATATGTATAATATGTATTACTTTTAGATACACTTTGTCATGTTGGTGATACAGTCATTAAGATCTAATTTGTTATGGAATGTTTAAATAAATAATGTTTTAAAACATTTTCTTCGAAATTTTCCTTTTGGTTGCTTTTATTACCCTCTGTCTTTTTCATCCTCATTTCTTGAGGTTCAGCATTTCCTCCTTAATGTTTTTCACATCTGAACTTTCTTTTAATCTATCTTCTAAGAACAGGCCTTTGCGTTTCTTGATTGTACCATTTTGATGATTTCCTGTGAGATAGATAATTAATACCATGGAAATGGACACTGTGTCTCTCTGGTTCTCCTTTGTATCCTAAATGCTGAGAATAATGCCTAAGTATAGTGAGAAGGCTTTTAAATTATGTCATAAAATGAATGAATGATTAATGAAGATGCTTTTTCTAATTCATTTTCCTCTTCTCTTCAATAAGTGTCCAATAGATAATTAGACTAATTAACTCCTTGCATGACAGAACTTTTTTTCTGCTAATATATGTATCATATACATATATATATAGTCATAGTCACAATTTTTTTTAGCACAAATTACATTTCTTTCACTAGTTTGAAAACATTGTTTTTTTTTTTAATTCATCTAGGAAATTAATTTCACCTGACATTGAATTTTTCTTTTCATGCGATAGTGGATCACAATCTTAGAAAAAGTAAAGACCCTATGTGCAAAGAATTTAGAAGGTAGCAAAATATGCAGATATTTAGATTAATGGCTATTAATGATATTCAGAAAATTATGTTCAGAATATTGCAGAAATTCTTAAATATACCTATTACTTGCAGGGGTAGAATTTACTCTCCTGTGTTTTCAAATTTATCTATATAAAGCTTTTCTATTTTCTTTTCTCTTCCATCATTGTTGAATGCTACATGTCAGAAAAAATGATGGAGTTCAAGTGTAATTTTAAGGCAGCCAAGTGTGGTAGTTAAGAACATACACTTTGGAGTCAGACCACGTGAGCTTGAATCCTAGCTGGACAACTTTGGTACTTTTCTTAATCTCTGTGTCCCTCAGTTATCTGTGTAATATGAATGCCACAGAACGTATTTTCTGGGACTGATGTAAGGGTTAAATAGGTTCTGGTCACATGGATGATTCTTATTTTTATTATTCACATTTTATTATTCACATTTTTATTATCACTTGTTTTTTCACTTTAACCTTGGTTTTATCTGCATATGCAGGATGAAATTAGTACCTAAATAAGTAAGCCACAAAATATAGTAAAATTAAAGTGAAAAATTAAACTTTTAAAAATATTTCAACAAAAACCTTTTTTTTAATGTATAAAGTATCCAAACTACCACCTCAGTATGCACTGTTCTTTCTTAGCAATAACTGAACAGAACATAACTCTCTAATTCTAGTGATTCTACTTTCTTTCAATCAACTTACATAAAATAAAACACCATTCAGTATAAGTAATATTTAATTAAATTATGAGTTTAATGTAAGTATACAGTTCTCATGTACGTATCCCTACATAAATACAGTGCTGAAAAAAATCTTCAAGCATGGCTTTCTAGGTTTCACTAAATGAATTTCAGTGATAGCTTCTTTTTTTTACTATGGTGTAGCATCACATTGCGTGACTTGGGCTTTAATGCATCATAATAATTTGCCTCTGATGGTTCAGAAGGTAAAGTGTCTGCCCGCAATGCGGGAAACCTGGATTCAATCTCTGGGTAGGGAAGATCCACTGGAGAAGGAAATGGCAACCCACTCCGGCACTCTTGCCTGGAAAATCCCATGGACAGAGAAGCCTGGTAGGCTACAGTCCATGGGGTCGCAAAGAGTTGGACACGACTGAGCGACTTCACTTTCACTTTCACTCGGACTCACAGTTTGATGTTGTCTACTGGAGACGATGGGCAGAGAGACCTTGAGAGAAGTTTCTCTCACTGCTTTTGGTCTCTTATCCACTGATCAACAATACTAATCATATTTTGTTTTACATATAAAGGGAAAGGAAAGAGAGCATATTGAAATTCCAGGACCAGAATATTCCTAACTCTTGATGTCAAAAAATCTATTTGTAGGTAGTCTACAAATAGGAAAATCTCAATAGGCAACAACTTTATGTTTGCTTACATACTATTCAACTGGACGCAAGCAGTGAGAACATTCAAATACCTTGCTTCCTCTATCTATGCATTATTTCTTGTAAATCAACAAACATCTTCCCTCATCTTCCAAATACATGTTCTAGGGCCCTAGTGGACATAATGGACCAGAATTTAGGTATTCACTTTTTCCCAATATTTGATGGAATTCAAGATGACTGGGCTTTGGGCAGTGACCTTTACTTTACAGTGAGTGTGCCATGTAATGGCATATTATTATCATTATTTGCTTCCTTGGAAATCAGTTTCTTCTATGTTTCTTGGGACAAAAGTAAAAGTAGACATATTTTTGATAGATTAAAGCAAAATAATATAATTTTGATGGAAGTTTTCTATGCCATTCTACTCGTAGAGGCAGAAAATTTCCTGATTCTATTAAATAAAATTTACATTTTTATATAGTAATTCCTAATAATGACAGTATCATATTGTTCATATCCAATTTTTGTTCACAGATTTTATACAAAATGCAGTACATACATTTTAATAATAAGAAATTTTATATTCTTAAGAAAAATTTTATAGAATTTCAGTGAACAGACTTAGCTATCAAATTTACTTTTTATGCGAAGTCAAAAGAAAGGCCAATGAAATTCCTGCAAGTTAATATAAATCACTGTAAAGAAAGTGTCAGGTAAGAGTTTTGCTAGTTTATACTATTTCATCTTAGTTTTGGTAAGATATGTTGATACAGTCAAGGCCTGATTAGGATAGGAGAGAAGGATTTCACTGGTGGCTCAGATGATAAAGAATCTGCTTGCCAATGCAGGAGATGCGAATTTAATCCCTGGGTCAGGAAAATACCCTGCAAGAGGAAATGGCAGCCCACTTCAGTATTCTTGCCTGGGAAGTCCCGTGGACAGAGGAGCCTGACGACCTGCAGGTAAAGAAAGAGTCAGGCAAGAGCTTTGCTAGTTTATACTGTTTCATTCTGGCTTTGGAAACATATTTTAGTATAGTCAAGGACTGATCATATGACATCAATTCTGTCTGACTGGAGGAAGCCAAAGCTATTATCTTAACAGAATAATAATAGTTCAGTTCCTTTTTCTGAAATCCAAAGAACTATTCAAACTTAGTATAAAAATGGAACATAATCTTGAAGTTATGCTAAATAAACTAATAATGTACATTTCATCTAAAAGTGAAAACCTAACGTGTCTGAATAAATCACATCACCAGTTGACTACCCCATAGTGGGCTATGCCAAATTGAGATTAAAAGCTTATATTTCTAATTTATACAAGGAAAAACATAAAAATGTAAAGGGAGGATCAGGTAGTTTTTTTTCCTTAATGCTTTTATCCAACTTAGCAACTAATAATAATATCTGTTAATATAATTTGCTATTTGGATTCATATGTGTACATGTTCCTGTGCTCACACAAGAAGTAAATTTTTTTTTTACTTTTGATTAACTATTGATATATAAAATTGAGTATCCTTAGCTACTTTTTATGGTCCAGGAGATGGTATGGTTTCTGAAGTTATACTGCCTCGTTTCAAATTCTGGGTTCAAAATCACGGTAGACAAAATTGCTTTGTGTCTATAAATAATTTTGTTGTGGTGATACAGTGAACTTAGGCAAGTAATAAATCTGTTTTTCATCCTCTCATCAAAGAAGTGGGATAATTCTTTTGCTACAATCCCACAGTGTCATTGAAATTTTACAGCCTAACAATGTGACACAATCCTTGACTCATAGTAGAGTGTTCATTATATAATAATGAAAATTATTTATTTTCCCGCACTCAATTTCAAAGTAGTAATACTGATCTCTAACCCTCAATCAATGCAAATATCTTGTGTTCTAACAACACCAAAATACTATTTCTCACATACAAGGACATTTTTCAGTTTATGTTTATCCAATATCATATCTGGAATTGCCTTTCCTACTTTTTCTGCCAGCTTTCACTTCATTCTCTTAAGTTCTAGACCAAATGTCACCTGTAATCTCTAGCTTTACCTGAGTTTTCAAGGGAGAATAATTTATCCTGTGTTCTCAAAATTTATTTTTGCATATCTCTAGCATGCTATTTTGGAGAAGGCAATGGCAACCCACTCCAGTACTCTTGCCTGGAAAATCCCATGGATGGAGGAGCCTGGTAGGCTGCAGTCCATGGGGTCGCGTAGAGTCGGACACGACGGAGCAACTTCACTTTCACTTTTCACTTTCATGCATTGGAGAAGGCAATGGCAGCCCACTCCAGTGTCTTGCCTGGAGAATCCCAGGGACGGGGGAGCCTGGTGGGCTGCCGTCTGTGGGGTCACACAGAGTCGGACACGACTGAAGCGACTTAGCAGCAGCAGCAGCAGCATGCTATTTATCACATTGAAATTTATTTAATTATTTATAATAATAACTAACATCTGTTGAACACTTACTGTGTGTCAGGTATTATGCTAAGTACTTTACATGCATTGTTTCAATTTAAGTTTCAAAGTAATCCTCAGTAGCATCTATTGTTATCCTCATTTCTCAGATTTGTACACTTAATTCAGTTTAAGTACATGTCTTTGTAAGTAGCTGACTTGGTATTTAACTCCAGATTATGACAGCAGAGCAGACCTCTTAATCACTATATGTGAGTAGTAAGTACCACATTTATCCCAAAACCCCAGAGAGGGATCATGTCTTATTTATCATGTTTAAACCTTAGCATCTAGATGATCTTCTGACCAGAGCATAGGCTCAAAAATGTTGTCAGTTCAGTTCAGTTGCTCAGTCGTGTCCGACTCTTTGCAACCCCATGGACTGCAGCACACAAGGCCTCCCTGTCCATCACCAACTTCTGGAGTTTACTCAGACTCATGTCCATTGAGTTGGTGATGCCATCCAACCATCTCATCCTCTGTCGTCCCCTTATCCCCTTCTCCTCCCACCTTCAATCTTTCCCAGCATCAGGGTCTTTTCCAAAAAAATGTTTAGTCAATCACTTGATGTGTAGCTAATCACATGAATAACTTGTCTTTAGAGGAGTTGAAAAAGTGAAAGTGCTAGTCATTAAGTCCTGTCTGGCTCTTTGTGACCCCATGGACTGTAGCCTACCAGGGTCCTCCGTCTGTGTAATTCTCCAGGCAAGAACACTGGAGTGGGTAGTCATTCCCTTTTCCAGGACATCTTCCTGACCCACATCTCCTGCATTGCAGGCAGATTCTTTACTGTCTGGGCCACCAGGAAAGCCCATAGAGGAGTTGAGGTACCTGGAAAGTGCTAATAAAATTTTTGACATACAAAGGATCTTTAATATCCCTGGAAGAAACTGGCCAGAAAACCAGAGTGCAAGATAAGCAATTGTTAGGAACACCTAAGGATTAGCTCTGAATAATCTCTGTCTCTAATAGAAAAACTTGGACACCAAAAACAAGATGTCAAGAGAAATAATCATGAGGATATATAGTCAACATAGATGAAACAAAGCTAATTTGACTCATTAGAACAAGCAGAGTTTATAAGGCAATCAACTGCTATAGCAATTAGCTATTATTATATAATCAGTCATCACAAAGTATTGTGCATTGTCAATAATCTTTTTTTCTCATTTTTTTATAAATTATCTGAATGTTTAGCTAGCCTTGTTGGGAACTGCTGATCTTGATTGGGCTAACTTATGTACGTTTGGACAGTTGGTGAACTGGGTGGAAGCTGGCTTAAGATGGCCTTGGCTAAGACAAGGTATGAAGGTACAAAGATCTACCTTCAAAGAACTTACCAAACAGTGGACTATATGCTATGTAAAGAATTACTTCTGAATTCAAATGGATTTCCAGGGCAGGAATAGAGATGCATTCCTATATGTAATAGAGATCCTATCTAAATTTGTCCCACTCTCCAGATGAACAGAGCTTATGAGGCAATCAGCTGCTATAGCAGTTGGACATGTGGACCCAGGGGAGCAAGGGGAAAGTGGGATAAACTGGGAGATAAGGATTGACATATATACTCTGCCGTGTGAAAACTAGATAGCTAGTGGGAACCTGCTATGGAGCACAAGAGGCTCAGCTTGGTGCTCCATGAGTATCCAGATGGGTGGAGTGGGAGGTTTATGAGGGAGGCCTAAGGGGGAGGGGATATATGCATACATATAACTGATTCACTTCATTGCACAGCAGAGTTTTCCGGGTAAAGAATCTGCCTACAAGGCAGGAGACCCGTTTTCAATCTCTTGGCAGGAAAGAGCCCCTGAAGAACAGAATGGCTAGCCACTGCAGTAATTTTGCCTGGAGAATTCCAGTGGACAGACAGCCTGTAGCCACAAGTCCATGTGGTCACAGAGTCAAACAGGATTGAATGACTAACACTTTCACTTTTTTCACTTTCACAGCAGAGTAGCACAACATTGTAAAACAATTGTACTCCAATAAAGAAATAAAATAAATTCAATAGACTATGTTATGCATAATTCAAGAGTATGCATGATGCTATTGGAGTAAAAGGAAATATTTTTGTTATGAGGATTTGAGATGATTTCATGAAAGTCACATTATCACCAGCACTTAAAAAAAGTTAGGCTTTTGGCAAATGGGTGTTTTTAGCAGAATGGAATGACAATTGTACCTATAATGAGGCTAATATGTCCAAGACATATTCAGGTAATGGCAAATTGTCCAAACTGAACAAAACATAGCCAAGTAATGGAAAGAGCTCAGCTGGGGGTATAAAGTTGAGGTATAGTTTATCCTGAGTTATTTTGGATATGTTTCATATCTTTTATGTAGTCTCTCTTTCAGATATTTTATATTTAATTGTGGAGGGAAAAAAGTTCAAGGAATGAATCATTACTCACTTGCTAGTAGAGAGTGCTCATTAGCAGAATCATGCATAATAAATGGATAGTAGTTACAATGCCAAATTTTAAAGTAACAATAAAACCTGTCTAAACTCTTCCCCAAAGTTTTGGATAAGAAAGTTTGAACCCAGCAGAGCCAAGAAACTATTAAAAACATCTATGTGCTCTTATTTCATGGTTTTCCCTATTAGGAAGCATTGGTGATAATATTATTAAAAAGCCACATAATCCCTCCTGTTCAACTTTTCCTTATTGCTGCAAAGTGATTAATGTTGGAATGTCAAGAACAATGACTTCTTTGCTGACAGAGTGATTAAAAGATGTGGAATCTGTTTTTACTAACAAAGGTGATACTTGCATGGAGGAGAGTGACAAGAGGTTCGGTGCACGACCATGGAACTCATTAGAACAGAAACATAAGGAACAGCATGCTTTCAGAGACACTAGACTCCTATTCATCACTGTCCCATCAAACTTCTGAAATTGATCCCTCTCATCAACTGTAATGAAATATAACAACAAAGAATAAAGTTTGTCTGGGAATTTTAGCATAACTGACTCCTTCCATTTTTGCCTTATCTGTTGGCCCTGAAATTACCTGCTTGTTGTTGTTCCACCGCTGAGTCGTGTCTGACTCTTTGTGACCCATGAAGTGCAGCATACCAGGCTATCTCCTGGAGTTTACTGAAACTCAAGTCCATTGAGTCGGTAATGCCATCCAACCATCTCATGCTCTGTTGCCTGCTTGAGGTACCATTAAATTCAGTCAAAATATAAATATTTTTATTCCAAAGATTTTAAGTGAGAAGAGAGGTCCTACATTTATTTTATATTTTATGAGGCAGATTCAAACGCACTTCAATAAATGACACAACAAATAGAACTTATGTATTATGTTTGAAGTAATGCATCTTCAAAAAAACTTTTAGGCCGACTACACTTAAACTTTTGTTCTTCATTTAAACAAACAAAAGAATATTTAACTTAGTCCCTGGCTATTCATATATAACTATCCGAAGCAGAAACATTAACTTATCCTTTATCTTTTCTTCCAATTATTTTAAAATTTTAATTGCAGAAATTAAAGGGATTCCTGTTATCCCATTCTACATATCAAGACACCATTACAATATTTTAAATATTTAACCCATCTGACAGTATTTTGAGACCCATAAGCTTTTGCAGATCGTTGGATTATCAATAAGCTTTGTTTGAATGAAAATCAGAAATTCTCAATGTTATCAGAAAGTTTCATTATTTTAGTAATTTTTTCCCTTCCAAGAACCATCACCCAAGTATTACAACCTGTTTCCCACACCAGAGTTTTGTGATTACATTTTCCTAGGTTTTCAACATCATTATAAATGTGCATGTTTAAGTACACATACACTGTTTGAGCTCTGTCATTGTAAATTTGAATATATTTAATTACTGACTTCAGTACTTTAAAAGATTATTAATCAAAAACTACTATCTTTTAAGTTTATCATCTGTATGTAACATGTGCTACTCAAGCATTTCTCCTATAGTATACACATTTATCTATTTACATAATCATCTCATAATTATGTGCAAGGGAATAATGAATTCTACATTCCCATCATGTTTAAATATAGTTTGAAGAACCATATAAACCCTGAAATAATCCCACCTATTTAAAACTGTCAGGCGAGTGCATGTTCATCGGTTCTGTCTCTCACAACAAGGATTTGGAGAGACGGACATTGAAACCCTTGGCATGTCACAGCTCTCGGGTCTTGGACAGACCATTCTCGGGTCTCAAACGTACCGTGTTATAGCTCTTAGACAGGTCAGTGTTACAGCTCCATGCTACAGCTCTATTTTATTTAGATAACAGCAGGAAACTCCATCCTCAAGGAGTGAGGGCATGTCAACCCAAAGACGCAAATAGAAGAGCGCCCCAGCGCGTGGGGGAGAGAGAGAGACCCTCAGCCCTTTGGCTCCTCTTTTTATTTGTTTTTTTCTCCCCCTGGGCCTGTCCTATGTAAATTGGGCTAGCCAGGAGTGTTGTTTGTTCTACCCGAGGTCTTCACACCGGTCCTCGGACCTTCCTTTGCTCTATTTTCGCGGGCTTTTCGATTCCTTGTCTTTTAGCCACTGCCATTCTGGACTCCTGTTTCCTATTCTAACTACCTAACAAAACTATCTTTTAGGTTTCTGACTGCTGATACCAAGAATCATTGTATCCATGTACTTAACTCTTCTGTGTTTGGTTAAAAATAAATTCTGTCTGGTGGGGTGGTATCATGGTTTCTAAATTTTCACGACTTAAGATGTTTGTCAAATAGCACTGGCAATCTCTCAAGGTCTATGGTGATGTGTTAATCTAATATGATAAAAATGGTCCAGAACCTTGTGAAGGCAGAGCAGCCTGGTCGTTAAAAGCACAGACTCTAGAACCAGATCCCTGGGTTTGCCTCTTGGCTTTGCCACTTTCTGTTCTGTGATTTGGACAAGTTACTCCATTTCTCTGTTCCTCGACGTACTGAGGTGTAAAAGAAAATATGGACTGCTGCATTATGAGAATTATGAATATGTATGTGAGTATGTGCGTGGTACATGTGTCTTTCTATATGTGTGCATTTATAGAGTGATATCTAACTTCTTAAACCATAGCTTGCACTGTTATTACTATTGTTTTTTGTCATTATTATTGTCACCATTCATTATTATTGTCACTGTTGTCCTTCTTTCCTGAGTTAACCCAAAGCCCATGGTCAATAAGGAGCAGCTCTATTCCCACAGAGTCTACACAAGAGCTTTAGGTAAGCACACCCAAAAATTTAAAAATTTGACACAATTATATAAAAAATTTGCTGTATCTAGAAGTGGGTTAATAATCATTGAAAAATGAAAAGAAAAAATTCCTTTGGGGCTTGGTATCTAAGTATTAGGCTTTAAAACAACAGATTACTGAGAGGCTTTTCAACTAAGTAATGTGAGAGGAGCTCTTGCTCAAATCTCAAAGGTTTACATTATGTTTTTCTGACACATATGGAGAGAGTAGGCTTAGTCTATACTCTATATATGACCAGCACACTGCATTATTTTTTGCGATAAAATCACAAAATTGAAACTTAAATTCTCAGCTATCGTCTTTCACATTCACAAAAGTTATTGTCATTTCTAGTATATTTCTTTAGTCAGCTCTACCTCTCATCTTCACAGTGGTATTTAAAACACTGAATCACCTTTATCTCAGATTCAGTGGATGGCCCTATATATACCCTACCTCACAAGGAAATAGAAAGTGAACAAATAACTCTTACCTTGGCTTTCCAACACCAAACCCGAACAGAACAATCCATTTGCTTTTCTTTCTTTTACAATAGATCTTCCTGTATCCAACTTTTCTTATTTAAACACTGTTTATTTAATTTTCATTCAGAGTTCACTAGAAATACCACTTCTCTTTCCTGGAACATAGACATGTTGTCTAGATTTGTTTCTACTCATTAACGCTTAAGCATGTTTAAAAATTAAGCAAAACAAAAATTTTTTAAAAGTCAGCACTACCAAAAAATTAACACCCTAACACTAGTACTGGATTCCACTAACCTTCCTTCAGTTAGCTTTTATTGTATAATAAAATATAAGTGGCCTCAAAGATTAAACATTCATTATTTTCATAATTCTCTAAGTTGACTGAGTAGTTCTTATCTGGGTTATCTTATCTGTGATTGGATGGTCCAGAGTGACCTCACCTAAATGTCTGACAATTTGCAACCTGAATGGTCTCATGGCTGAGTAGCTTGTTACCAGAAATGCGATGGCTCATGCTGCTCTCGCATCTTCTGGTAGCTTTGTTTGACTCTTTTGAAGTCCTCTTGAATACTAGCCACTCTCTTGGAAGCTTGATTTATGCCTTCTCTGAGATATTTGATGAGAGGTACTGAACCATTTCATGGTTAGGTCAGAGGTTCACAATGCAATTCTGATATTTACACAAATATAATTTAAACAGTCATGCATCATTTTACACCAGACAGCACTCTCAAGAGAAATACTTGACAATCCAAAACTCACATCTTGAACATTTTTACAACCTAAGGTAACCTCTTTGAGGTGGAAGAGTTAATGCTAGTTATAAAATGCCTTAAGAACAACTTAGATTTCTGAATCAAATAGAAACACTAGTAATATCTCAGAAATAGTATTCCTGAATGTACGCATAATGTCTAAATCGTAAAGTCTGATCCCAAGAATAATTCAGGCATGTGTGCTTAATTTCTCAGTTGTGTCTGACTGAAACCTCATAGACTGTGGCCCGCCAGGCTCCTCTGTCCATGGGATTCTTCAGGCAAGAAGAGTGGAGTGAGTAGCCAATCTCTTCTCCAGAGGATCTTCCTGACCCAGGGATTGTACCTGGATCCCATACATTGCAGGTGGATTTTTTACCATCTTAGCCACCAGGGAAGTCCCGTAATTCAGGAAATTCAGTTAATGCATATCCAGTGCTTTGGAAGGTAGAAGTCAATCAATTGTTCCTTTAGTATGCTGGCTAAAGTTCAGTGATCCACAGGGAATAAATAGCTTCCTCCCCTGAAAAATTTTCATGAATTTGTAAGCCTCAGTTATACAGAGATATGTAACAAAAGTCATATAAATCTTTTATAATAGAAGTAATACCCAGGGAAAAAGATAGAGTCCCTGAAACAGACATAAATTCTCACTCAACTCGTTTTCAAACATTTCTATTATGACTTCTTCCTGGAGACCCAGATCCACAATGAGTCATTCATCCCCTTTGGTTAGCCTGTCTCTCAAAATGATTTTTGAATTTTGAATCTTGTAATTTGAATCCACCCTTACGCATCCCTGTCTGAACCTCCCATTTCCTCCTAGCTCAATGTTAAATCAGAAAACATATAATCACATTTAAATCAATTTTAGAATAATCAAGAATGCAACATTTTCCACTAGAAAAGGGGCCTAGAGAGTTTGTGTTACACTTACCCAAGTCAGAGTTAAGACCAAATAAAGAGTTATAGGCGAGTTCTCCCCATTCAATCACATATGAACTTTGCTGATGGTAACTGCCAAGATGTGCTTTCCTTCTGGACTTTAGGCCATTTTTATCTTTCAAAGTCCCCTGGAGTCTAGCACTTTTTTAAGCAGAGTGTTATCTGTATCATACCACATGCATGTTAAGTTGCTTTAGTTGTGTCTGACTCTTTGCAACACTATGAACTGTAGCCCGCCAGGCTTCTCTGACCACGGGATTCTCCAAGCAGGAATACTAGAAGTGGGCTGCCATTTCCTTCTCTAGGGGATCTTCCCAGCCTAGAGATCAAACCTGTATCTCTTATGTCTCCCGCACTGGCAGGCAGGATTTTTACCACTAGCGCCACCTGGCAAGCCCTCATACTACATGAGGCTTTGTTTATTTCACCCACATGTAATAGCCCTTGCAGCTCCATGAAGTCCATGAAACTCTCCTCAGATAATCATCTTAAATACATAAAATGATGTATATTTGGCTGTAAACAAAATAAGTTATACTGAAATACAGTTATTAAAACATGAATCTGATATGGTAACATATGCTCTTACATAAACTAAAGATTTACAATTTTGGCAAAGTGTGAAGTTGTACTGGTTAGCTTGAATTGGAACATCGTATGATAGCGTTGTCTCTGACTTGCCTCCTTCCACATGTTAATCAAACAACACTGAAGTTAGCGAACACTACAAAGTGTTCGGTAGTTAGATATTATCAGCAAAGAGGTGATGATGGCTAAAGACAAGAGGGGACTAGTCCAGTTAGGCTCTAACTTTCTGGAGATCCTCCCCAGCCCCCCATCCAGAAATATGAAACTCTGGTCAGGTGGTGGTCTGACCAGAAACTCTGGTCTGGTCAACTTGTCCTGATAAAGAAGGAGCACAATGACAGAGGTGAATTTCTCTGGGCTGTGCATGCCCAGGCTGGACAGGAATATAACCTCTAGTAAACCCAAATTCATTATCAGTTCAGTTCAGTTCAGTCACTCAGTCATGTCCGACTCTTTGTGACCTCAAGGACTGTAGCACATCAGGCTTCCCTGTCCATCACCGGCTCCTGGAGCTTGTTCAAACTCATGTCCATCCAATCGGTGATGCCATCCAACCGTCTCATCCTCTATCATCCCCTTCTCCTTCTGCCTTCAATCTTTCCCAGCATCATTATACCAACATCATAATAAAATCTGTATGTGGTTTTGCTCTCCCCCGGGTGGTTTCTGTTAGTGTATCAAGAGTAAGGGCATAGACAATAATGAACTTGTTACAGAACTCAGAATAGTCACTCAAATAGCAACCACCTGTCGCACCCACCTCCTTGCAGAACAACTCCATAGAAACACTCTTAAGCTTGTACAGGGCTTCCCTGTTGGCCAGAGGGTAAAGAATCTGCGTGCAGTGTGGGAGACCTGGATTGGGACGAGCCCCCGGAGAAGAGAATGGCTGCCCACTCCAGTATCCTTTGTTTTTCTTTAATATTCATTTATTTTTAACTTATTGATGATGGCTTTATGATATTGGTTTCATTTCTGTCATACATCAACATGAATCAACTGTTGATGTACATACGTCCCCTCCCTCTTGGATCTCCCTCCCACTACCTGCCTATTCCTACCCCTCTAGGTTATTACAGAGTCCACATATGTAAATAGATAGCCAACGGGAATTTGCTCTATCACTCCACTGTTGTTGCCTGGAGAATTCCATGGACAAAGGAGCCTGGCAAGCTACAGTCCGTGGGATCACACAGAGTTGGACACAGTTGAGCGACCAACACGTTCAAGCCTGTAGAGGAGGGAAGGTTTCCCTTTGCAGAAACAGCCTGCTCCCTCTGCGCGGGCATTCATGCATGAATAAACTTTGCTTTCGGCTTAAGCCCAAAGTGGTAGTCTGCAAAATTTCACTTACTATCTCAAGGATCAAGATTGCTGGTCCAGGTCTCCTGTTAACCTCCTCGGTTGAAACCATCTGACACCACAGAAGCCAACGGAAAGCAATAAGAAAATGTGACTCTGTTTAAAATCACTTGAAAAAAAAACAACTGACCAGATGTCTTTGAGGTTTTTTTAAAAAATATATTTAGTGGTCCTCAACAGTGTATTTAAGTTTAATTAAATTCCAATTATTTAACCAAACTAAAATTTGCCTTGAATCATTCTATCTAATCATCAGTTTGACAAATGACTAATTTTCCTGAAAAGAACACCTTTTAAATGTCTGCAATTTTTTTTAAAAAAAATCACTCACTGAGACATCTTTTTTAGAAAAAGTAAAATTTAATAATTACATTTTGACTACAGTATCATACAGATTCACACATATAAATAATGTGATTGAAAGCAAATATAAATGGGAAAAAATAACTCTTATCCTAATGTATAAAATCTTCTCATTCTTAAATTGGTTAAAAAAAAAGTGATACATATAAAAGTTTAAATTATCCTCAAAAAAAGTTTTTACAAAAGCCCAAATGGTATCTGAACAAATATTAAAACATTACAAAGTGATTGGTTATAGATAAAATGTCACTCGGTATCCTAGTCACACACAGCATCAGGATAAGTTGTGGTTGAGTTCACTGGTATTAAGTTACCATTTTCTGTCAGCCGGCTTTAGGTGATCGTGCTGCAAAAAATTTATGGTTTAGGATACCCTCATTTTTTCACCCAGTCTTACTTCAATTTCTTGATCAGGGACATCACTTCCATACAGTGGTCCTCGATTCCATCAAGCTAAATAATGATCTTTTTCCTTCTCTGATGATTAGTTTCACTTTAGGTACATACAATTGTCAAATAAATCACGTAGGGCAGGAAAATTTGCTACCCCAAAATGTCTCTTTGGCACAAGGATTAATTTAGGCTCCGTATCTTTATGACCCAAGAGACTGAGGCAGAAACTTTGACTTTCCCCTGTGTGTGTGTGTGTGTTAGTCACGTCCAACTCTTTGCAACCCCACGGACTGTAGCCCACCAGGCTTCTCTGTCCATGGAATTCTCCAGGCAAGAATACTGGAATGGATTGCCATTACCTTCTCCAGAGGAACTTCCCAACACAGGAATTGAGCCCTGGTCTCCTGCCTCTTAGGTAAATTCTTTACCATTTGAGTTACAGGGAAGTCTGACTTTCTCCTAAAGTGCCTAAAAGATGTGTTCTGGGAAGGGAGCTATCACCATGGGTAACTTTGGTATAAACTAGCTGTGCTAGTGTAGCAAATGGCAGCCCACTCCAGTATTCTTGCCTGGAAAATTTCACGGACAGAGAAGACTAGCAGAGACACACACACACACACACACACACACACCTGTTGTAGAAGGGGAAGAATCTAACAAAGTCTGTTAAGCCTGTTATTCCTCTCTATGTCGAATTGTCTCTGCAAAGCCCAACAAGCATTTTATTACCAAACATTTGCTCTTCCATCACCATGTCAATTACTTCCCCCACCCCTGCTTTGAAGTCCCAAACCATGGGACTACCCTCCAAACCATGTTTGTCTTTAGCTGAAGATGGTATTTAAGGTGAGGGTTTCAGTCGTTTTGATGAGTTACTGTTTTCCTGGGTCTCTCCAGTGTATATGTTATCAAATGGTTGCTTGATTTTCTCCTGTTAATCTGTCTCATGTCAACGTAATTCCTAGACAAGTTAGAAGAACCTAGAGGAGGACAGGAAAATCTCTTCCTTCCAGACAGTCAGATTATATTAATGAGATACCATCTAGTATCAGTTCAGTTCAGTTCACTCGCTCAGGCGTGTCTGACTCTGTGAGACACCGTGGACTGCAGCACACCAGGCTTCCCTGTCCGTTTAGTATATGAACATGTAAATAGTGAATGTCTCTCATTTTATGAACCAATAGATTTTAATTTTTCATAGTATTTCTAATTTGAATTAAGGTATGACACAGTTGGGCTTCCCAGGTAGCACTAGAGGTAAACAACCCACTTGCCAGTGCAGGAGACATTAAGAGACGTGGGTTTGACCCCTGGGTTGGGAAGATCCCCTGGAGGAGGGCATGGCAACCCACCCCAGTATGCTTGCTGGAGAATCCCATGGACAGAAGACCTGGCTACAGTCCATGGGGTCACAAAGAGTCGGACACAAGTGAAACAATGGCGTACACACGTGCACGACGCAGTTACAAATCATTAACCAGTGCAGGAGGAAGGGGGTGATGATACTCTGAATTCCATTTTGATGATGTTCTGAATACTTTATTTCAATCCTATTCTGTATCTCTTACATACTGTGCAGAGCATACTGCACTAAAGGCCAAAGACTGCAATAGCGTTCTTTGTGATTATAGGGATTATTGCCATAGGCCAGTTTACCCATTTACCATTCACAGAAAAACTCAACTATATCATTTTAAGCAATTCCTTCTGCTGCTAACACTTACTGTTTATTCAGGTGATAAATTCTGCAATATAATTGACTTGGGGACACCTGGATGGCATTGCTAAATGATAATTAGTACCTAACTTTTAAGCATCTTCCTTCCTTATACATACCAATTGGTTATTAATTTGTCTGGAAATAAAATTGATGTAAACAGCTTGATTTCATCTATAAAGAACATTGTTAGCTTATTAAAACCTTTTGAGGTCTCTCTTTTCACATGCATAAAGTATTCAGTTCAGTTCAGTTCAGTCGCTCAGTCATGTCCGACTCTTTGCGACCCCATGAATCGCAGCACGCCAGGCCTCCCTGTCCATCACCAACTCCCAGAGTTTACTCAAACTCATGCCCATCGAGTTGGTGATGCCATCCAGTCATCTCATCCCCTGTTGTCCCCTTCTCCTCCTGTCCTCAATCTTTCCCAGCATCAGGGTCTTTTCCAATGAGTCAACTCTTAGCATGAGTTGGCCAAAGTATTGGAGTTTAAGTTTCAGCATCAGTCCTTCCAATGAACACCCAGGACTGATCTTTAGGATGGACTGGCTGGATCTCCTTGCAGTCCAAGGGACTCTCAAGAGTCTTCTCCAACACCACAGTTCAAAAGCATCAATTTTTTGGCGCTCAACTTTCTTCACAGTCCAACTCTCACATCCATACTTGACCACTGGAAAAACCATAGCCTTGACCAGACGTACCTTTGTTGGCAAAGTAACGCCTCTGCTTTTTAATATGCTGTCTAAGTTGGTCATAACTTTTCTTCCAAGGAGTAAGCGTCTTTTAACTTCATGGCTGCAGTAACCATCCGCAGTGATTTTGGAGTCCCCAAAATAAACTCAGACACTCATAAAGCTTTAGGAACACCTATTTGTCAAATTTGAAACTTAGGCTACTGCGCTGCTTTCATTCAAAGATCAAAGACCAACATTTCTGATCTAATAAATCTTCAATTTATTGGCCCTTTAAGCCATATGAAGAATAAGCCATGTTCTTTTAGAAAGCCCATTCATAAGCCATTCTATTTATTTGCTCAGTGGCTTGTATTTGTGAACTTTCTTGAAGTTTGATGGTAGGTATAATTCTAAGATTTTAAGTCTGCCCTGGCCTTTAAATAAAGACTATTGTTTAGTGAATAAACTCCTTTAGCTAAAAATTCTCAAAAAGGAAGCTTTTTCTATTGTTAAACATGATTGAAAGGAAGACAACTGATGAAAAGACATTGGTTAATTGATTGATTTTAATCTCAACCACAAGTGGAGCAACCATTAAACTTTTGAATGTCTTTTTTTTTTTTTAATGAGGACATCAGCTCAAATAACCTTTATGCCTCTTGTCAAATTAACATTTTACCAGGAATTTCATAAGACAGAAGTTATGTCTGTAACTAAATCTAACAGAATTTATGAGATCCAAATAAATAATTTTATTCTTGCCTTTATGTAAACTTCATGTCTACCTTTTTGTTCTTTGAGTATCTCAGTTTGCCACTGGCATTAGCAGCCCAAATATCAACGTTGTTAATATGTCAGTTACTTTCTGTATGAATTTTGAAGGATCATTGCTCTTTGATCAAGTACTTTTTAATTTTATTCTTTTGATTGATGTTCAAAGTGTACCAAATACACATATGTATATACTTATTTTGAAACTGTGATATAAAGGCATGTCTTTTTAAATTTATTTCCTCTCCTTCATTGAGCAATCACTGAACTTTGGCATCTGTAACTTGCTAATAACTGCAGGCCCTGGTTACCTTGCTGTGAAGTACCTGAGAGGAAAAAAAGGTAAACTGTCTCCCAGCAGAGACACTTGGCAAACCCTCCAGCAGTGCACTTTTACTCAGATCTCAACTAACACAGCAATAGTCAGCACTTAATGAATTGATATCACATTGTATGTCTTTCTAGACATTACTTGATGTTTCTTTGTTTGCTGGTGCTCTTAGAGATTTCCCTGGTTGATAATGTTTTTGTGTTGCTACCAAACCTAATTTGGCCTTTAGGGGAACCTTTGAATTTTTTATAATAAAGTCATTTACAGATGCCAGTAGATAAATTAGCACCACAAATGCAGCTAAATTGCATAATCGCACCAATTGATTTTGTGTTAGACTTCAAGATGTATAAATACCTGGTGGCATCTCTGTCAAAAGAAGGCAGTGAAAGCCAAAGCCCTTCAGCTTCCAGAAAACAAAGAAAAGCATATCAGATGATCAGAGAAAAACACAGTTCTCCAAATGAAGTTCCTACCTGTTTATAGATGTTCAGTAGAGTGATATCACCTTGCCATAGGGTTTACACATATGTGAAGCCTAACACACATACACACACATTGATTCTTAAGGGAATAACTAATCATATGACTCTATTAGAAATAACCTCCACCACTGACCTTGACTTCTTTTTCTTGGAATTATCAAGTGAACATTAACTTGCATTTTTGTTACTGATAAATATTTTTAATCTCCCCCAGAGATCTATACTTCTCAGTGTAAGCAAAATTTTAGAGGATTAATGTGATCATTGAAGAATCTCTCCATATTAAGCCAAAGTATTCAAGGATTTTTTTTTCTTCATTTTGTATCTTGATTCCAAACACTTGGAATGTATGCAATATACTCTAAGACTGTAGCTCTGGAATGGATGGCTGGGCATTAGAAATGATCACAGTTGGAATCTCCTGAGAATAAAGAAAAATTGAATCAGTGGTCCCATTACATACAGAAACTCATATTATTAGTACTTCTCACTCTGGCTTATCTTTGGGTCTCAATAAGTTCAGTCGCTCAGTTATATCCGACTCTTTGCGACCCAATGAACTGCAGCATACCAGGCCTCCCGTTCCATCACCAACTCCCAGAGTCCACCCAAACTCATGTCCATTGAGTCGGTGATGCCGTCCAACCATCTCATCCTCTGTCGTCCCCTTGTCCTCCTGCCCTCAATCTTTCCCAGCATCAGTGTCTTTTCCAGTGAGTCAGCTCTTCACATCAGGTGGCCAAAGTATTGACGTTTCAGCTTCAGCATCAGTCCTTCCAATGAACACCCAGGACTGATCTCCTTTAGGATGGACAGGTTGGATCTCCTTGCAGTCCAAGGGACTCTCAAGAGTCTTCTTCAACACCACAGTTCAAAAGCATCAATTCTTCTGCACTCAGCTTTCTTTATAGTTCAACTCTCACACCCATACATGACTACTGGAAAAACCATAGCCTTGACTAGATGGACCTTTTTGACAAAGAAATGTCTCTGCTTTTTAATATGCTGTCTATGGTTATGACCAACTGGTCATAACTTTCCTTCCAAGAAGTAAGTGTCTTTTAATTTCATGACTGCAATCACCATCTGCAGTGATTTTGGACCCCCCCAATATAAAGTCAACCACTATTTCCATTGTTTCCCATTGATTTGCCATAAAGTGATGGGACCGGATGTCATGATCTTAGTTTTCTGAATATTGAGCTTTAAGCCAACTCTTTCATGCTCCTCTTTCACTTTCATCAAGAGGCTCTTTAGTTCTTCTTCACTTTCTGCCATAAGGGTGGTGTCATCTGCATATCTGAGGTTATTGATATTTCACCCAGTAATCTTGATTCCAGCTTGTGCTTCCTCCAGCCCAGCATTTTTCATGATGTACTCTGCATTTAAGTTAAATAAGCAGGGTGACAATATACAGCCTTGACGTACTCCTTTTCCTATTTGGAACCAGTCTGTTATTCCATGTCCAGTTCTAACTGTTGCTTCCTGACCTGCATACAGGTTTCTCAAGAGGCAGGTCAGGTGGTCTGGTGTTCTCATCTCTTTCAGAACTTTCCACAGTTTACTGTGATCCACACAGTCAAAGCAGAAATTGATGTTTTTCTGGAACTCTCTTGCTTTTTCGATGATCCAGCGGATGTTTGCAATTTGATCTCTAGTTCCTCTGCCTTTTCTAAACCCAGCTTGAACACCTGGAAGTTCACAGTTCATGTATTGCTGAAGCCTGGCTTGGAGAATTTTGAGCATTACTTTATGGGTGTGTGTGAGATAAGTGCAATTGTGTGATAGTTTGAGCATTCTTTGGCATTGCCTTTCTTTGGGATTGGAATGAGAACTGACCTTTTCCAGACCTGTGGCCACTGCTGAGTTTTCCAAACTTGATGGCATAGTGAGTGCAGCACTTTCACAGCATCATCTTTTAGGATTTACCTACACCAAATAATCTTTAAGTGCTTTTGAATGTAGCTTCTAGAGTACTTTTAAGTAATAGAATCACTCTCCTTCAGACTAAAATGAAACTGTTTATGGAATTAAAGTGTCACTTGTTCAGAAAAGGCTAACACAGAAAGGTGAAGTAGATGGAAATAAACTAGGAAAGTAGGCTCTATGCTTAACATTTAAATGTGTAATTTGTGCCATGAGATTCCTCTTAAAGTTAATTTAATTTCTAACTGGTCTAGAAATAACATATACAGCAGAAAGATGGAAACCTTGGAGTCCTGTCAACTTAGGTTTTGTTTCCAACTTTCATATTTTCTTGTCGCTTACTTTTCAGATTCTCAATTTTCTCACCAATAAGACTGTGATAAGAATACATATTCATCTTATATGATTATTGCGAAAATTAGAGTCACAGATAGTGTTTGGGATAAGTGAATGCATTTAAGTGGCATCATATTCTTTTCCTAAACAAGCAAGGCATGTGTGGTTGAGTGCGCTGTGCTCTTTACGTTCCCCTTCAGGATTGGAGGAGGTATTCTCCCAGCTACCAGGAGTGCCTCTGACACCCTTGACTTTAATCTTCAGCTAAGTAAGCCTCTTGACCCAAGGTCAAGCTCCCATCCAAATGACAGCCCGCATTTAGCAAGCAATGTGTTGATGGAAATGTATATTTCTTAGCCGTGAATGTGTGCCCACGTGTGTCTGACTCTTGCAACCCCATGGACTGTAGCCTGCCAGGCTCCTTTGTCCATAGGATTTCTCAGGCAAGAATACTGGAGTGGGTTGCCATTTTCTCCTCCAGGGGACCTTCCCCACTCAGGGATTGAACCCATGTGACCTGCATCGCCTGCATTGGCAGGCAGATTCTTTACCACTGAGCCAGGTAGGAAGCCTTTAATTCTTAGTCATCTCTCTCCAAACCCAGCAACTCTGAGGGACTTTCTTAGTTTCATTCCACACACGGAGTTGCCTGAGTCCCTATTCTAATTGTGGTGGGATCCATCTTACCCTCTTTACCATACCTGCCTCCTTTATTCTCCCTGCCAATTGCTCATCCTAAGAGTATTCTTCCTAAAAGCTGCATCTGATTTCCATCTGAGTTGGTTGTCCAGAGCATGCAAGATCTACAACTTGTTCAAAAGCTGCTTTTGATATTTTATATTAGATTTCTTTTGGTTAGAGATTTCATGGGTGTCTTTCTATAATTTTCCTTTTACCTTTACTAGATTATAGTATTTAAAACATGTGTCTAGTAAAACAGCATATAATTAAATTCTCTTTTTATCCAGTCTGACAATCTTTATTTATCCATTAATGCATTCAGTACATTTATATTTCAGGTAATTACTGATACATTTAGTCTGACAACTCTCTTCTTACCATTTATTTTTTATTTATCAGTTTTTAAAATTTTATTTTTACTATTTTTTGTTTTAGATTGTTTACTTTGTTTAAACAATTAGATTGTTTAGGTTGTTTTGGATTGTTTAATTGTTTATTTGTCCATTCTATGAATTTGCTAATTAAATATAGTTTTCCTGCTTTGACACTCCTGTTCATCAATATAAAATAGTCTTTTTGCATCCTATAGAGTGCAAGGGAATCAAAATACTATTTTTTTCTAAAGGTTACTCAAGTAGGCTTTACTTTGGAAATTAAAAAATAAAATTATTATAATGGGCTTACAATGTTGTGTTCATTTCAGGTATACAGCAGAGTGATTCAGTTTTATTTTATATATATATATATATGCATATATATGTGTATATATATAGAGAGAGAGGTTCCTAGGTCTCCTGTATTGCAAGCAGAACCACCAGGGAAGCCCATATATATTTAATATGTATATGTTTTATATATATATATATTCAATATGTATATATTTTATATACATATATTCTTTTTCAGATTCTTTTCCATTATAGGTTATTACAATATATTGAATATAATTCCTGTGCTATACAGAGGGTCTTGTTGTTGATATATTTTATGTATAGTAGTGTGTGTATCTGCTAATCCCAAACTCCTAATTTATCCCTCCCCACCCCCAGCACTCCCCTTTAGTCACCATAAATTTGTTTTCTATGTCTGTGAGCACTTAAAATACTTTCGTTCCAATCCTCTCCCTCTTGACTTTGTGATGTTATTCATATATTTTACTTCTACATGCTTTTAAACCTCAGAAGTAATTACTTTTCTCAATTTATAGAGTCAGATTCCCTCTGCATTTATCCACACAGGGGACTGCTCCCGGTGTTCTTCATTCCTGCCTGCATTTATCTGTTTCCACTTGGAATCCGTGTTCACCTGCTTGAAGCACTCCTTATTAAATGTCTCCTCTTAACTGATCTTTTCAGTGTTTTGTTTTTGAACGTTCTTTTATAGCTTTTGTTTTAGGGGATTTTTTTGAATGTCATTTTTGTTGGGTAAAGAATTAAAAATGGGCAGTTATTTCCTTTTATCTTTAAAAAGTCCATTTTGAGTTCCTTTATTTCTGTTTACAAGTCAGTTACTATTCTTCACCTTGTTCCTTTGAAAACAGTCTGTCTTTCCCCTCTCTTACATCTGACTGCATTTAAGATTTTCTCTTCCTTATGATTTTCAGTAATTTTACTATCAGGGGCCTCAACATACTCTTATTTAAATTTATCTTGATTGGGGTCCATACTTATTTTTTCCTTCTTAAATTTATGGATTACATGGGTTTTTAAAAAATTCTTATGCGTTATCTCTTCAAATATTGCTTCTTCCACATGTATTTTTTTTCTCCACCTGGGAATCTCTTCATAAATGTGTTTGGCCTATTTTCTAGGTACTGTATGTCTCATAGTTTTGTCCGTCCTTTTCAATCCTCCTTTTTTCTTCTCTGTTAAACCTCTATATTTTAATCTCTTAAAATATAATGATATTTCTATTTTAAATTATTTTCTGTTATCTCCAAAATAAAGACCTCTTCTGAGTCTAAGATATGTGATTTTTTTCTTCTGCTTGTTTGTTTTCTCTTCCAAATGTGATTAATTTTATTGAGTTCTCGATACTGTAAGCTGTAGATATAATTTAAGATTCTGTATGTTACCTTTTTTGCATGGAGAATTTACTTTTACACTTAATAGAAAGCTAGTGTAAGGAATATCACTTTAATCCATTTAAGATTTAGATAAATTGAAGCTCATTGTTTAATATTTTTCTATAGAATTTTTCTGAAGTGTAGCCTCTAGAAGTGAAATCTTGGGGTGTTTACCATTGTTATTTTTAAGCTATAATGTTTTGTTTCCCTGTCCTCTTTATCATGTATATATCTGCTCAATTTCTTTGCTTCTCAGCCGCTAATCTCTCTTGATAAATGCAAATGCCACAAGGGAAAAAGAGGCAAGAATGTCAGGATCATTTCCCTGAATTTCCTTCCTTGCTAGGATTTTGGTCCTATGTCGACTAAATTGGTAGTCTTCCAAAGTCTTCAAATTATTTTCTTCTGTTTTGTTTTCATATTTTATTAAAATTTTCTAAATGTTCTCAGCAGGAAGAATGAAGTATAAAAGCTGATCTACCATGGACAGAAGTAGAAGTTTCAGACAAGTCTTTTTTTTTTTTCCCAGCACCTAGTAAAATGTTTTGTGTTTCAGTGGTAATTTAATCAGTATTTGTTATATGATTTAAGACGAGAATAGCATTTTGCTTTAAGAGATAGGATAGTAATTCAGTTTTATTGTTGCTTAAGTGAACAGTGATCAAGTATAAGGCTGGTATGATAATCAGAGGCTAGATTTTAAAGGACTTTCCATGTGTTTGAGCATTACCATGGAAGTAATGGAAAAATTGATTTTGTTTCTTCTATACATAGCAGTGGAATAATCAATTATAGAACCTTAGGTCAACAAGCATTTAATTTGAGTCCATGACATACTATGCATTATGTCAAAGTAGAAGTTAGAACCATAAATAGGATGTTAGTTCTACCTTTAGGAATCATAGAGTTTAAACAATGATATAAGGGAGAAGGAATTTAATTTGTGTACTAAGTTCAGCAATTTTGTGTATTGAAGTTCTTAAAGGCTTGCATTTAGTGATAGTGATACTGAATGATATAAGATGACTGTGACTTATTAAAGTAATATTGAATAGCTTATAGATCCTGTAATAGACCAAGTAATCAGTAAGAATTATTTTCCATAATCAGTAAGAATTATTTTCCATATCATGCTTCCTTACTGATCTGGTAAAGGCTCAAATCTGTCCTGATCTCTTTTTTACAAAGTCATACTTGTAATTGCATTTAGGGCCTACTCAGATAATCCAAGATTATCCATGTATGTATATGTATATGTGTATGTATACATATATGGATATGGTAACATTACAGTTTCGAGATTAGTCCCTGATACCATTGATTATTCAGCCTACTGCAAACATTGCCCCAGGATGAATGCAGAAGCAGATATCAGAATGCAGCTGTCTTCTATTAAGCCACAAGTTAAAGAGATTTTTAAAAATTTAAAACAGCACTATTTTCACTGTATTCTTATTTGGAAATTATAACTATTTTCTGGTTGAAGTAGTATGTTGTAATTAATGTATTTTATACTTGATAGTATTATTTCAAGTGAATTAATAAATACATATTTTAAATGGCTTAGTATCAATAGATATAACCTGTATAAACAAAAAAAGATTTCTAGGATAATAATCTAAAAAAGGTTAACTGCCCTCCCAAAAAGTGGTAACTTCTACAATATCAGTACTTAGGTAGGAGTAAACCATGAACAAATGAGCTCCTAGGAGCCAAGTTGTGTGCTTGTCCATTGCTGTCTAATCTGTATGATATTTGAAGTCCAAGATATTAAACCACTACCATTTACTATGAGGCTTTTATTTGTAATGTGATAAGCAAGAACACTAAATAGAGTTTAAATATCATTGAAACAAAACTCCTTGAGTAGCTTTTACAATTTCTCCAAGGATATTATGGATTTTCTTTGAAAGCTTCATGTATTATCTACTGGGTGGCTATTTTCAATCTGAGTTTCTAGTAACATGCTTCTTAATTGCTGCCTGCCTTTTAAATCACACACATCTTTAATTCTCTACCAAGGGAACAAGCAATACCCTCCTGAGGCTATCAATGATATCCTTGAAATTTCTTCTTAAATTCAAGAGCATTGTGTGGGTTTTCGAAAGGAGTTATAAAAATATATAAGCATGGGAGTTTTCTCTTTCAAATCCATGTCCTTCAGGTGCACAAAAGTTCTGAAATTGCTGTGACATTGTAGAGCTCTCCTTTGTATTAGTCAAGATTTTTAGTAGAATTATGTGTATATGTCCTTAGTGGACTGTCACTTAAGAAGGTGTGTGCTTAATTTATCTCTGAATAAGACACATTAAACTAAGACTGTAGTTTTTGGAGTTAAACAGACATTTATGCAATTCCTGTATTAACCATTTCCCAGCTGCGAACCCTAGCGAAGTCACTCCGCTCTGAAGCTTAGTTTCCTCTACTGTAAAACAGAGACACGGGCCTCTCTGGAGGCTCAGTGGTAAAGAATCCACCTGCCAATGCAGAAGATGTGGGTTTGGTCCCTGGGTCTGGAAGATTCCCTGCAGCAAGAAATGGCAACCCACTCTAGTAAGTGTTCTTGCCTGAGAAATCCCATGGACAAAGGAGCCTGGCGGGCTACTGCTCATGGGGTTGCAAAAAGCTGGACATGACCATGGCTAAATAACAACAAAAACAGAGATGACAGTATCTGTCCAAGATGATTGTACAAAAATTAAGGAAGAGAACGTGAGTGAATCAGTCATTCAATTAGAAAGTCTCTCATTACTATACTAAGAATGTTTTTTATTTTTATTTTTCCATTCTCTTCTTCCTGCTTCATTTGTGTCTGTTTTTCAGTCCATCAACCCTGGCTCAGTGTCTTAGAGTAAAAAGGAGAAGTTACTTCTCAGTCTTCTTAGAAATTAGTATTTCTGACCCAATTTATAGCCTGGGTTAAGGTCAAAATGGGAAGGGGATGCACTTGTATTTCCCTGTGAGTAAGTGATATCCTTCCACCTTCTTGATTTTCATGCTCAGCTCTCTCATTAATTGCTTTGCCCATGGCTCCTGGTTTGCTGCTTCGGTTTACTTATCTTTAGATACTGAACACAAAAACCTTAGTTTAAGACACACATCCATATAAAGATGACATGCCTTGGCCAACTCTGCTAAGGAGTGAGGAGTGTTTGCCAACAAAAAATTTAAAACACATATAACATGCTATTTTACAGAGAGATAGATATAGATACAAATATATAGATATAGATATATGCCCTTAAATATTTGAGGGGCATTTGTGGAATAGGGTGCTTTGATTTTGTTTTTCTGTGATGTAGATTACTCTTAGCTTTTGGACTGAATAGAGACTTCAGCTGATGCTACCAAGGAGTAGACACCAAAAAGCTTCTCTAGCCCATAAATTCATTAAGAGAAGAGAGTAGCCTTCATCATTTCAGTAAACTTCAAGAAGTGATTGTTGGGTAAAAATACAGGCTTGAAAAGCGTTATGGGGGCTGTTTAACCCTAAGGATTTCATCCATCAGGAAAACTATTAAAGAATATGTTATAATATTGAATAACTAATCAATTAATAAAAAGCAGAGCCATCTCATATCATGTATAGATCTTTTCTTTCAAGTAGTGTCCTCAGCATCATATATTCCTGAACATTTTCTGGATGCAAGCATGGTGATTCTCTGAAACTTCTGGGTTTTGTGAGGTTACTGGATTCGTATTCCAAGCTGTTTCATGCTATCATATATGGATGTTAATGAATACTTTTAACTCCCTCAGGCTATAATCATTTGATAAAATGATACTTAGTGTATTAACTGAAAAAAGTGAATTATCCAGAACTTCTAGGTACCTTCTCAAAAACATGTAAAGTTAGAAGGATTTTAGAGTCTAAAAACACATCATGTAGAAAATAACCAAATGCTAATATTACTTTTGCTAAAGGGATTCATAAATAAATTTAAATAATGATTAACATTTATTAATTCAAAACATTAAAGCCAAAAATAAAAAGAATATTAACACTAAAAATAGAGCTAAATATATCTTTTCCTATCTGTCAACATCTATTAGCCAATCATTTACACATCCTCATATTCAACAAACTTCATTTCATGTGGATAAATGTAGAAATTAGACAGGCCTTTAACGCTCAGACAGCAAGAAACTGAAGTACTCCACCTATAGTCTGAAAGCAGTGAAAAAGTATTAGTCACTTAGTCATGTCCAAGTCTTAGTGACACCAATGATTACATGTAGCCCGCCAGACTCCTCTGTCCATGGAATTCTCTAGGCAAGAATACTGGAGTGGGAATCCATTGCCTTCTCCAGGGATCTTCCCAACACAGGGATCAAACCAAAGTATCCCACATTGCAGGCAGATTCTTTACTGCCTGAGCCAGCAGGGAAGTTTACAAGGAGCTAAATGTAGGCAACAGCCATGTGAGCCTGGAAACAAATCCTTCCTCAGCTGAATCTTTAGACGAGAAGTCAGTCCCGACTTTTCCACCAGGGAACTAGACTAAGCTCTGATTCCCTGCCCACAATTATTGTGAGGTAATAAAGTATATTGCCTTAAGTGTCTAAGTTTGTGGTAATTTGTTGTACAGTAATGGATAACTCTTAAGATTGTTGATCTATGTCAGTTTTTTTATAGATAGGCACAGTGGCAGTAGATAAGTTTCCCTAGTATTCATCAAATTTAAACCCACAAGTTCACATTTTTTGCCAAGTATCTCTTCTTTAGCTCAGGTTGAAATATTCCGCAGTGAATTATGTATAACTTAGAGCAACTATAGCCAAGTAACATTTTAACTGTTAGCCATGCAACCAAGGATATCACTAAGTAATTTAATAGGAAATAATGTATTTATGAGAGTATTTCTACTAAATGTCACTGGATTTTGAAAAATAGCTTAAAATATTGTTCTATAGTAGCCATGCACAATATTACCACGTACCACTGTGCTCCGTATCTTGCTCAATTTATGGGGCATTCTTGTATTACATTCAAGACAAAATGCTCTTTAGTTCCAGCTGAGTATTCATTAAACTAGTCTTTCTTTCTCAGGAAATGTTTGATTTGTGTTTAAATCTATGTTTGGATGCTAGGGAGAATAACAAGAATAGTATGACAGTGTTTTGTAAACAATATATGTTTGACAGCATGCACCATGCTTCACCTAAAATGAAAGTTATTAGATTCTTGAAGTCAGTAATCAAAGTTCAATTGCATTTTCCTTAGGAAAAACTTCCAATAATAATAAAATTCTTTGGAAATAGACATTTCAAAGAAAGAAATTTTCTATTTTGACATGTTTTGGAAATGCAGTTCACATAATGATACCACTATTAAACTCTGAAGTTTAAGCATTCTATTGTCCAAGCCAGTTAATACTTTCCTTTTGAAGTAATATTATTACATTATTTTTTTTTTTCCAGTTTAGGAATAGGTTATTTACAAAATACAGCAGTGGAAAGGGAGAGTTCAAGATGACATATCCTAAACTCACCTCCTACCACAGACACAGCAAATCTATTAATACAACTACCCATTAAATAATTTCCTTGGAAAGGGATGAACAGAGCCTCTAAAACAAAGGATAAAAGGAGAGCAATGATGCAGGCACGAGAGGCAGAGATATAGTCCCACCAGGGAACAAACTATACCCTAGCTGTGACAATCCACGGTCAAATTCAAGCTACAAGTCCCCAAAACAGCTAATTTTAAAAACCAATGGATAAAAATATAGAATTATAAGCAATGGACAATTCACTCTTAAATAGCTTTCACACAGGCTCACTTGATCCAAAAGCCAGTGTAGTTACTAATCTCAGGCTTTACCAGATGCAGGAACCAGTTGGGATGCTCCCTGGAAAGTGAGACACTGGTATAAACCATTTTTATGATGTCAGCCTACCTTGCTAATGCTGGTGCTGGTAGGCACCACCTTGGAATTCTCCATTTAACTTATTAATGTCAGTGAGGCATAGTAGGGGACTTTAACATACCATTTACATTGATGGATAGACTATCCAGAAAGAAAATCAGTGAGGTACAGTGAATTAAATGATGCACTACACCAGAGATATAACAGATTATATATATATATATATATATATATATATATATATATATATATATATATATCTCAATGCAGTTCTTCACATATTGAAATACATCATAATACACATTCTTCTTAAGTGCGCACGAAACATTCTCTATGGTAGGTCACATTTAGTTTACAAAGCAAGTATCAATAAATTCAAGAAGATTGGAATCATATCAAGCAGTTTTTACAACCAAAATAGTATGAAACTAGAAACCAATCTCAAGGAAATACTGGAAAAAGTGCAAAAACACAAAGATTAAACAATATGATACTGAACAACAAATGGGTCCTTGAAGATACCAAAGGAGAAACAAAAATACTAAGAGACAAACAAAAAACAGAAATACAACATAGCCAAATCTTCAGGATGCAGCAAAAGTGGTTCTAAGAGGGAAGTTCGTAGCAATATAGGCCTACCTCAAGAAACAAGAAAAATCCCAAATACAAAGCCAAGCTTTGCTACTAAAGGAATTAGAAAAATAAGAACAAAGCCCAATTTAGTAGATTGAAAGAAATAATAAAGATCAGAGCAGAAATAAATGAAATGGAGACTGAAAAAAATAGGAAAGATCAATGAAATGAAGAACTTTTTCTTTGGAAGATTTACAAATTTAGCAAAACTGTAGTCAGACTAACAAAGAAAAAGAGAAGATTCAAATAAATAAAGTGAGAATGAAAGAGAAGTTACAATAGAAAGACAAAGGATCATAAGAGACTATTATGAACATTCAAATGCCAACAATTTCGACAGCATATAAAAAATGGATAAATTCCTAGAAACATGCAATCTTCTAAGACTTAATCATGAAAAAATAGAAAATCTGAATAGGTTGATTACTAGTAAGGAGATTGAAATAGTAATCAAGAAAATCTCCTAAAAAGCAAAATCTTAGGACCAGTTGGCTTCACTGGCAAAATCTATGATGAATTTAATGAAGATTTAGTATCTGCTTTTCTCAAACTGTTTCAAAAAATTGAAAAAGAGGGAAACCTTCCAAATACATTTTATTAATCCAGCATTATTTGGATACCAAATCCAGACAAAAACTCCAACAGAAAAGAAAATTACAGGTCAGTATTACTAATGAACACAGATGCAGACATCCTCAACAAAGTATTAGCAAACTAAATCCAGCAATACATTAAAAAGGATCACACACCATGATCAAATGAGTTTTATTCCAGGGATTTAATGATGGTTAAACAATCACAAGTCAATCAACACGTTACATCCCACTAAATAAATGAAGAATAAAAGCTATATGATCATCTCAGTAGATGCAGAAAAAGTTTTTGACAAGTTTGACAGCAGTTTATGATGAAAACTGTCAGCATAGTGGGTATAGAGGAAACACCTCAACATAATAAAGGTAATAAATGACAGACCCACAGCTAACACTGTATATACAGAAATCTGTAATCTTTCTATACAGTTATATTGGGCTCTAGGAAAGACAAATTAATAAAAACAATCTCATATACAACTGCAAAAAAGGAAAAAAATGCCAAAGAATAATTTTAACCACAGAGGGAAAAAAGTCTACACTGCAAACTATAAGCACAGATGAAGGAAATTAAAGAAGATATAAATAAATGGAACGATAATCTATTTTTATGGATTGGACAAATTAACATTGTTAAGATCACAATACTGCACAAAATAATTTACAGATTCAATGCAATCCCTATCAAAATTTTAATGACATATTTCACATAGCAAGATCAAATAACCCCAAAATTTGTGTGGAACCACAAAAGATCTCAAATAGCCAAATCAGTCTTGAGAAGGAAGAACAAAGCTGGAGGTATCACACTCCCTGATTTCAAACTATACTACAAAACCACAGCAATCAAAACAGTATGGTACTGGTATACACACACACACACACACACACACACACACACACACCCCAGAAATACAGATGAATGGAACAGAACTGAGAGCCCAGAAATAAACCCACACATGTATGGACAATTAACTTACACAAAGAGCTAAAAACATACAGCTAAGAAAGGATAGTGTTTTCAATAGATGTTGGAAAAACTAGACACCCACATGCAAAAAAAATGAAACTAGACCACTGCCTTACATCACACACAAAATTAATTCAAACTAGATTAAACACTTGAATGTAAGACCTGATACCATAAAATCCCTAGAAGAAAGTTTAGGTGATAACTTCTTGACATCAGTCTTAGCAATGTTTTTGTGGATTTGACTTCAAAGGCAAGGGAAATAAAAGCGAAAATAAACAAATGGTACTATATCAAACTAAAAAGTTTCTGCACAGGGAAACAAACCATCATCACAGCATAAGGGAAACCTACTGAAAGGAGAAAAGTATTTGCAAAGCATATATCCATTAAGAGGTTAATATCCAAATATATAAAGAACTCAACAGAGATAAAACAAACAACCCAATTAATGTGCAGATGGTCTGAACAGATATTTTTCCAAAGACTTATAGATAACCAACAGACATGTGAAAGGATACTCAGCATCACTAATTATTAGGGAAATGCAAGTCAAAATAACAGTGAAATATCACCTTACACCTGCTAGAATGGCTGTTATCAAAAAACAAAAGGAAACCCTTTTGCACTGTTCATAAATCATGAATTGTTGCATGTAAAGTATGTAAATTCCTCAAAAAATTAAGAATAGTGCTATCAACTTATCCAGTACTTCTTTATCAGTATTTATTCAAAGAACACAAAAACACAAATGTGAAAAGATATATGCACCCTTATGTTCACTGTAGCATTATTTACAATGATCAAAATATGGAAACAACGTAAGTGTCCATCAGTGGATGAATGAATATAGAAGATATGTACACAGTAGAATACTGCCCAGCCATAAAAATGAATAAATCCTGTTATTTGCAACAATGCAAGTGGACCTTGAAGGTATTACACTAAGTGAAATATTTTAGGCGGAGACTGATGTTGTATGATCCCACTGACATGTTACATTTATAAAAGCAAAATAAAAACAAACTGATGCTCTTGCATTGCTGGTGGGAATGTAACCCGATACAGCCACTAGGGAAGATGGCACGGAGACTCCTTAAAAAGCTGGGATTAAACCACCATATGGCCCAGCAGTCCTGCTCCTGGGCATGTACCCTGAAGAAATCAAATCTCAAAAAGATACATGTACCCCAATGTTCACTGAAGCACTATTTACAGTAGACAGAACATGGAAGCAACCTAGATGTCCATTGATAGATGAATCGATAAAGAAGCTGTGGTACATATATACAATGGAATACTACTCAGCCATAGAAAGGAACACATCTGAATCTGCTCTAACGAGGAGGACAAAACTAGAGCCCATTATACAGTCAGGTCAGAAAGAGAAATAAAGAGTATACTGACACATATACATGGAATCTGAAGAGATGGCACTGATGAATTTATTTTCAGGGCGGCAAAAGAGAAACAGGCATAGAGAACAGACCTATGGTCAAATGGGAGGAGAGGAGGGACAAGGGGAGATGGATGGAGAAAGTAACATAGACATTTACAATACCACGTGTAAAACAGATCGCCAGCAGGAATTTTCTGTGTGACTCAGGGAACCCAAACAGGGGCTCTGGGACAGGCTGATGGGTGGGGTGGGGAGGGAGAGGGGAGTGGGGTCTGGGAGAGAGGGGGCATGGGTGTGCCTATGGCTGATTCTTGTTGATGCATGACAGAAAACCACAAAATTCTGTAAAGCAGTTATCCTTCAGTTAAAAAATTAAAACAAACAACAGCAACAGCAAAAACTTGATACTGAAATCAGAATTGAGGCTACCAGAGGAGAAAGGGTTTGGGGGATCTGCAAAATGGGTGAAGGGGGCCAAGTCTTTAGTGATGGATGGTAACTAGGTTTGTGGTGGCGATCATTTGTAATGTATATGATATCAAGTTTTTAACACAATGTAATACAATGTCCACCTGTGATATAAATTTTTTTTTAAAAACACAACAAAGCAAGCAGCACATATTCTATTATCACATGTATATTGGTATGAAGTTAATTTTGATTGTCTCTATAATTATCCCACCCTCTACTCTGGAGGGTTAATTCCAAAAGATCCAGCAAGGTTCTAGTTCATCTTCTTCTCTAAAACTGTGTTGTGTTCAAACCTTCACCAATGCAAAGGTATTTCTTACTGAAATAATGTTTCAACCTGAATACATGTTTTCTAGGTTTTAGATGGTAACAATTTTATATAAATGATCCCCAAAGTTAAATGCCAACTTTTGGTCCAGTATATATTATCTTAATGAAAACATAATGATCGTAGGCCATGCATTTTTAGGAACGTCTGAAATTTCAAAACTTATTTTTATAACATGAATAGTCTTGGATATCTTACTTCCTGAACCTCAGCTGAGGTGTGCCCTTCTCTTTGCTGAATGTGGTTTCCCCTGCCTAAGTTACTCAATGCCTTCATCTCTACCCCTACCCCCATTCCACTCTTATTAATAAAATTCTACTCTTAGAAAAGGAAAAAATAAAGAAGATCTGAATTGTCTTCCCTCTTCTTGGAGAGAAGCTGTAAGTCTGATCCTAACTTCTCCAATGTGTTCCCTTTTCTAGCTGTCATAATCTGCAGGACAAAGTTGGTTCTAACGCGCTGAAGCACAGAATTATCCTGCCCTGTTTAAGAATCAACGAACACTCCTCAAAGCACACCTTTTCTTTTCTTTATTCTGACTATACCATCTGAAAACCTTAAGGGGTTTTCCATGCACTCTAATACACTGTTTGGACCAGACTTTATACACATATATGTGATAACCGGTTGTATATAGTTTTAGTAAATTTCCCTAGAAATCTTTGATTTCTCTATTAGTTCACCCCTTTGGTCAGGAAGATCCACTGGAGAAGGGATACCACTACCCCACTCCAATATTCTTGGGCTTCTCTGGTGGCTCAGCTGGTAAAGAATCCGCCTGCAATGTGAGAGACCTGGGTTCGATCCCTGGGTTGGGAAGATCCCCCACTCCAGTGTTCTGGCCTGGAGAATTCCATGGGCTGTATAATCCGTGGGGTCACAAAGAGTCGGACACACTGAGTGACTTTCACTCTCTCACTTTGAATGTATAATATATGTGCATGTGGTTGTTATTTTAGTTGCTGAGTCATGTCCGATTCTTTTGTAACCTCATGGACTGCAGCCCACCAGACTCCTATGTCCATGGGATTTCCCGGGTAAGAATATTGGGATGGGTTGCCCTTTCCTTCTCCACGGGAATCTTTCTGACCCAGGGATCAAACACACATCTGCATTGTCAGGCAGATTCTTTACCACTGAGCCACCAGGGAAGTCCAATTTATCTACATAATTCCAACAAACCCCAGCTCTTTTTCCATGCACATGGAGGATTAGTCTTACAGATTATATTTCTAGACATGTAAATTTGTTAGCTATCCATATTAGACTTATAATAAGAGTTTTTATGTAAAATGTAAAGACTTTTGTTTTTCTCATAAACAAAAATAACTTTAATATAACATGTGAAAAATCAAATTTGAATGAAATAATGTTCCATTTTTTTTTTTAATCTACCACCTAAAACTAAATACTGTATTCGAGTACCTTCACCATGTTCTTCTTTCCAAGTGAATAACAAGCTAAGTGTAAGTGTGTGAGAGTTGGAAGTTTCCACTTCTAAAACTCTAATTTTCTTGACAGAGGTGTCCTATAGTCAGAAATTTACTTGCAATACATTTAATAAATTGAAATACCAATTGCTTTTTCTCAATATTCTGCCTGAAACTCACCATGTAGATATACATAATTCACTCCTAGCAGGAACTAAATTTTGAAACTATAAGAATAAGATGAGCAAACCTCAAATTTCTAACTGTAGTGAACAGGAGGATTGTTCTGAAGGAAAATACAGTCAGAAGAAATAAAATTTAAGCAAGTATGCTGTGGACAGTGCATATGCTGGCTAAGTTTTGATGAATTGCTTTTTCCTCTGTGCAGTTTTTATTCTTTCTCTTTGCAAATGAGGCTGTAGCTTTAAATTTTTAAATTTCCTTCTTTGCTAAGAAATGAAAGTTTCTTTTCATCTCCCCCCTCCCAATGTCTTGGAAATAGCTTCTCCTTTCATACGTGACCTCACACGTCTCTTCTTTACAGACGTTAAACTTGACATCTCTCCCTTTGGTCATTCTGTTCTTCTCATACATATGTGTGCACATGCACATATGTTCACACATAGAACATATGTGTTCTATGTTGGCTCTCTGGTGGCTTCCCTGGTGCCTCATACCATAGAGAATCTGCCTGCACTGCCGGGACCTGGGTTCATCCCTGGGTCGGGAAGACCCCCTGGAGAAGGGCATGGCCACCCACTCCAGTATTCTTGCCTGGAGAATCCCATGGCCGGAGGAACCTGGCAGACTGCAGCTCATGGGGTTGCAAAGAGTCAGATATAACTGAGCAACTAACACTTCCACAGGGAAAGTTTCTAATATAACTTCTGTTAAACATGTTAAATGGTCATGAGAGGGGGGTAGACTTTTAGACAGTTTCTAGTCTTGTCCACATATCCTAAGGACGTCACCTATCGAATTGGGTTAAGTATTCAAATGCTACAGATTCACATAAAGGGTCATATCAAAAAGTTTTTGCACTTTTTCTTACTAAGTTCTTAACTGAAAAACATAAAAGATAGTGAGATGTTCCAAGGGGAACCTAGACTAAAATCTTTATGGGAGAAATAGGAAAACAAGAAGAGAACATGTATCCAGTAAGTTGGAAAACTTGCTCTCATCAGATAATTAAGCAAATAGGTCTACACGTGGCTCAGCAGAAGTGGAAAGGCCAGTTGCTTCAGTTATGTCCAATTCTTTGTGAGCCCATGGACTGAGTTGGGGCATAGACTTCGATTACTGTGATATCGAATGGTTTGCCTTGGAAACGAACAGAGGTCATTCTGTCGTTTTTGAGATTGCATCCAAGTACTGCATTTTGGATTCTTTTGTTGACTATGATGGACACACCACTTTTTCTAAGGGATTTTTGCCCGCAGCAGTAGATATAATGGTCATCTGAGTTAAATTCATCCATTCCAGTCCATTTTAGTTTGCTGATACCTAAAATGTCAGCGTTTGCTCTTACCATCTCCTGTTTGACCACTTCCAAATTACCTTTGTTCATGGACCTAACATTCCAGGTTCCTATGCAATATTGCTCTTTACAACACTGGACTTTGCTTCCATTACCAGTCACATCCACAACTGTGTGTTGTTTTTGCTTTGGCTCCATCCCTTCATTCTTTCTGGAGTTGTTTCTCCGCTAGTCTCCAGTAGCATATTGGGCACCTACCGACCTGGGGAGTTCCTCTTTCAGCATCCTATCTTTTTGCCTTTTCATACTGTTCATGGGGTTCTCAAGGCAGGGATACTGAAGTGGTTTGCTGTTCCCTTCTCCAGTGGACCACGTTCTGTCAGACCACTCCACCACGACCTGTCCGTCTTGGGTGGCTGTACACATCATGGCTCACTGTTTCACTGAATCAGACAAGGCAGGATGATCTCTGTTTGTTTCCAAGGCAAACCATTCAATATCACAGTAACCCAAGTATATGCCCCGATCAGTAATACTGAAGAAACTGAAATTGAACGGTTCTATGAAGACTTACAAGACCTTCTATAACTAACACCCCAAAAATATGTCCTTTTCACTATAGGGGACTGGAATGCAAAAATAGGAAGTCAGGAAACACCTGGAGTAATGGGAAAACTTGGCCTTGGAGTACGGAATGAAGCAGGGCAAAGGCTAATAGAGTTTTGCCAAGAGAACATATGGTAATAGCAAACACACACTTCCAACAACACAAGAGAAGACTCTACACATGAAATCACCAGATGGTCAACACTGAAATCATATTGATTATATTCTTTGCAGTCAAAGATGGAGAAACTCTATACAGTCAGCAAAAACAAGACCAGGAGCTGACTGTGGCTCAGATCATGAACTCCTTATTGCCAAAATCAGACTTAAATTGAAGAAAGTAGGGAAAACCACTAGATCATTCAGGTATGACCTAAATTAAATCCCTAACAATTATACAGTGGAAGTGAGAAATAGATGTAAGGGGCTAGATTTGATATAAAGAGTGCCTGATGAACTATGGACGGAGGTTTGTGACATTATACAGGAGACAGGGGTCAAGACCATCCCCAAGAAAAAGAAATGCAAAAAAGCAAAATAGCTGTCTGAGCAGGCCTTACACATAGCTGAGAAAAGAAGAAAAACAAAAGCAAAGGAGAAAAGGAAAGACATACCTATTTGAAAGCAGAGTTCCAAAGAATAGCAAGGAGAGATAAGAAAGCCTTCCTCAATGATAAGTGCAAAGAAATAGAGGAAAACAATAGAATGGGAAAGACTAGAGATCTCTTCAAGAAAATTAGAGATACCAAGGGAATATTTCATGCAAAGATGGGCTCAATAAAGGACAAAAATGTTAGGGACCTAGCAGAAGCAGAAGATACTAAAAAGAGGTGGCAAGAATACACAGAAGAACTGTTCAGAAAAGATCTTCATGACCCAGATAATCACGATGGTGTGATCACTCACCTAGAGCCAGACATCCTGGAATGTGAGTCAAGTGGGCCTTAGGAAGCATCACTACGAACAAAGCTAGTGGAGGTGATGGAATTCCAGTTGAGCTATTTCAAAACTTAAAAGATGATGCTGTGAAAGTGCTGCACTCAATATGCCAGCAAATTTGGAAAACTCAGCAGTGGCCACAGGACTGGAAAAGGTCCGTTTTCATTCCAATCCCAAAGAAAGGCAATGCCAAAGAATGCTCAAAGTACAGTACAATTGCACTCATCTCACACGCTAGTAAGGTAATGATCAAAATTCTCCAAGCCAGGCTTCAGCAATATGTGAACCATGAACTTCCAGATGTTCAAGCTGGTTTTAGAAAAGGCAGAGGAACCAGAGATCAAATGGCCAACATCTGTTAGACCATCAAAAGAACAAGAGAGTTCCAGAAAAACGTCTATTTCTGCTTTATTTTCTGAGCCAAAGCCTTTGTGTGACGAAATGAAGTGAAGTCACTCAGTCATGTCTGACTCTTGGTGACCCCATGAACTGCAGTCTACCAGGCCCCCATCCATGGGACTTTCCAGGCAGCAGTACAGGAGTGGGTTGCCATTTCACTCTCCAGAGGATCTTCCCAACCCCGGATCAAACCCATGTCTCCTACATTGTAGGCAGACGCTTTACCATCTGAGCCACCAGGGAATTTTGACTGTGTGGATCACAATAAACTCTGAAAAACTCTGAAAGAGATGGGAATAGCAGACCACCTGACCTGCCTCTTGAGAAATCTGCATGCAGGTCAGGAAGCAACAGTTAGAACTGGACATGGCACAACAGACTGGTTCCAAATAGGAAAAGGAGTATAAGAAGTATGTCAAGGTGTATATTGTCATCATGCTTATTTAACTTATATGCAGAGTACATTATGAGAAATGCTAAGCTGGAGGAAGCACAAGCTGGAATCAAGATTGCTGGGAGAAATATCAATAACCTCAGATATGCAGATGACACCATCCTTATGGCAGAAAGTGAAGAAGAACTAAAGAGCCTCTTGAGGAAGGTGAGAAAGGAGAGTGAAAAACTTGGCTTAAAGCTCAACATTCAGAAAACTAAGATCATGGCATCTGGTCCCACCACTTCATGGCAAATAGATGGGGAAACAGTGGAAGCAGTGTCAAAATTTATTTTTTTGGGCTTCAAAATCACTGCAGATGGTGATTGCAGCAATGAAATTAAAAGATGCTGACTCCTTGAAAGGAAAGTTATGACCAACCTAGGCAGTATATTAAAAAACAGAGGCATTACTTTGCCAACAAAGGTCCGTCTAGTCAAGGCTATGGTTTTTCCAGTAGTCATGTATGGTTGTGAGAGTTGGACTATAAAGAAAGCTGAGAATCAAAGAATTGATGTTTTTGATTCTGTGGTGTTGGAGAAGACTTTTGAGAGTCCCTTGGACTTCATCCTAAAGGAGATCAGTCCTGGGTGTTCATTGGAAGGACTGATGTTGAACCTGAAACTCCAATACTTTGGCCACCTGATACAAAGAGCTGACTAATTTGAAAAGACCCTGATGCTGGGGAAGATTGAAGGCAGGAGGAGAAGGGGACGACAAGGATGAGATGGTTGGATGGCATCAAAGACTCAATGGACATGTTTGAGTAAACTCTGGGAGTTGGTCATGGACAGGGAAGATTGGCGTGCTGTACTCCATGGGGTCGCAAATAGACGCAGCTGAGTGACTGAACTGAACTGATGGACTGTGTAACCCACCATGCTTCTCGGTCCATAGGCTTCCCCAGGCAAAAATTATGGAGTGTGTTGCCATTTCCTCCTCCAGGGAATCTTCCTGACCCAGGGATCAAACCTGCGTCTCTTACATCTCCTGCATGGCAGGCTGGTTCTTTACTTCTAGGGCCACCTGAGAAGCACCCAGAAGCTGGAAAGAAAGTTTAAACTGATCACAGCTATGGGAACAGTCTAAAGTCTTATTGCTATGTCCTCTGTGGTCCCTCTGGCCACATGTATATATTTAAATCTAAATTTAATAAAATAAAATAAAACCTAAGATGTTAGATTTCCAATCATGTAAGACAAATTTCAAGTGCTCATTAATAGTTCGTGTTGCCAGTGCATCTGGAGGATGCTAATGCAGAAGTTTTTCATCTTTGTATAATGTTCATTCGTCAGCCTTGTTTTACAGACGTTAACTCTGTGTGACTGGATATGAGTAATGGTGGTTTATAAACGCTTACATAGAGGCCAAACTATCTGTCTATGAATATATTAGAAACTCTCAGCTGTTCCTAATATCTGTTTTTCCTTTTCACACAAATTTTAGCTCGTTATGTAATTGTTCAGAATAAAGGCCATGTCCTCCAACATGATTTATAGCTAGGTCAAAGATAGATATAAATGGAAGTGTTACATGTCAAATTTCTGGGGTGTCCCCTTAAAGACAATACATTCTTCTCTCTGTTCTGTTTTCCGAGGCCCTTTCTTCCAATCTGCAGCCTGAATTTGGATACTGTGTTCCAAACTTTACTTGCCATATTCAATCATTACAACAACGCTGCCCACAAGGGTGGGTGAAGTAATAAGCAGAGAAAGGCCTGAATTCCTAATAACCTCCCGGAGCAGGGCCAACACACTGGCCCAGAACTGTCCACATCCTGACTTTTATATGAAAAGGAGATACATTTAATTTAAGCCATTGTGCATTTCTGTCTCTTGTATAGGATAGCAGTATATAGCACGTTCTTTATGTAGCCTTTTTATATGATGTACTTCTATCACTGTGCTGTTTGACTTTAGTGTCTCTCTCCTCCTAGCCGGCTGTTAGCGCCAAAAGGATATAACTAATATCTCTTTTGCTAATCTTCTACCATGTTAGCTACTTGCATGTAGGCAGGCAAGAAGGAAGGAAAGAAAGAAGGAATAACTAGGTGGGATGAGAACAGGTCATGGTCTGCCACAAGGAAATTCAATTGTGAATAAATAGGAGGCTTATAATAACTTAAATGATGTAGAAATCAGACACTAGCTTAGATGGAAACTGCATGAGAAATTCTTAAAATAGCCTCATTTTCAGAATCACAGTTAGCAAGGTCACAGATGAGAATTTTTCATCTGGCTAATTCATATAGCTCCTAATGAGAAGATAGTCTCAGAGAAGAGGTTTTTAAATAACATAATGAATATGCTTAGACCTTTGTAGGTTATGCACAAGTCTCTTTGAATCTTAGTTATATGAGTTCAAAGTAAGTACAATCATATAATTGACAACCTCAGAGGGCTCCCATGAAAACTTGGAACGGGTGCAGGTACAGGTATAAGAAATGATGATGTTAGATAGATAGATATAAAGATATAGTCATAGAGTTATATAATAAGGTGTATGATTATATAATTACATTACATGGTTAGTTACGTAGTTTTATCATTATAATCCAAACTATAAAATATTCATGAATCCCTGGATAATTTAAAACATTTTTAAAGTAAAATATTTTGAAAAGTAAGTTTAAATAAACTTTTTTGTGCTATTTTTTAAATTTATTGAGTATAATTAATTTACAGTGTTGTAAAGTAAATCAGTTATATAATCCATATACTTATGTATTCACTCATTTTTTAATATTCTTTTCCTATAGAGGCCATCACAAAGTATTGAGTAGAGTTCCCTGTGCTATACAGCAGGTTTTATTAGTCATCTATTTTATCTGTAGCAGTGTTTATATGTCAGTCCCACAGCCACTGTGGAGAACAGTATAGCGATTCCTTAAAAGAACCAAAAATAGAACTATCATGAACCAGTGGTCACAGTCCTGGGCATATGCCCAGAAAAAAACATAATTTGGAAAGATGCAGGCACCCTAATTTAATTGCAGCACTATTTGCAATGGGTAGGACACTGAAGCGAACTGAATGTTCATCCACAGAGGAATGGATAAAAAGAAGGTGTGGTATATATGTACGTATGCATGTATATATATCATGGAATACTGTGTCTCTAGTTGCTAAGTTCTGTGACTCTTTTCAACCCCGTGGACTGTACCCTGCCAGACTCCTCTGTCCATGAGATTCTCCAGGCAAGAATACTGGAGTGAATTGCCATTTCTATCTTTAGGGGATCTTCCCAACCCAGGGATTGAGCCTATGTTTCCTGCATTAGCAGGATGGGTTGAACCACCAGGGAAGCCCATAACGGAATATTACTCAGCTATAAAAAAGTACAAAATAATGCCATTTGTAGCAACATGGATAGACACAGAGATTGTCATACTGAGTGAACTTAATCAGAGAAAGACATACCATATAATATTGCTTATATGGGGAATCTAAAAAGAAAGGTACAAGTGAATTTATTAACAAAACAGAAGTAGAGTTATGGATGTAGAAAATAAACTTATGATTCCCAGGGGATAGGTGGGGGTAGGGATAATTTTAAATAAACTTTATTTAAGAACAGTTTTAGATTTACAGAAGATAGTATACAACATTTCTATATACTCACATTCAATTTCTCTTACTTTTAACAGATTATATTAGAATAGTGTGTTTGTTACAACTAATGAACCAATATTGGTGAATTATTATTAAGTTCCATAGTTTCTTCAGATTTCATTAGGTTATACCTAATGCCCATTTTATTCCAGGATACCATCTAGACTATCACAGATAGGAGTTGTGTCTCTTTATGGCTCCTCTCAGCTGTGGGGAAGTTTTTTTCAGATTTTTCAGGTATTTTGAGGATGAAATTTTATTGGAGTTACTATTATGTTTTTTTTCATAATTGGGATGTTGTTATTGTGTGTGTTGGGGAAGAACACCATTTTCATCCCATAACTGTCAAGGGTACATGCTATCAACTCAGCTTGCACACTGTTAATGTTGATCTTCATCACATGACTAAAGTAGTGTTCGTCAGGTTTCTCTATTGTAAAACTAACCTTTCCTCCCACTTTCCATACTGTGCTTTGTTGGAAGAAATTCAACACACTTAAGGAGTTTGGGCTTATGTTCTTTATCCTTCAGGCAGAGTATCTCCATAAACTGTTTGAAATTTTCCTATATAGGAGCTTTTACCTCTTCTCCCCCTTTTGTTTATTATCTAATCATTTATTTATATCACTGTGAACTCATGAATCAAACCCTTATGATTACACAGTGGAAGTGACAAATATATCCAAGGGATTAGATCTAATAGACAGAGTGTGTGAAGAACTATGGATGGAGGTTCATGACACTGTACAAGAGACAGTGATCAAAACTGTCCCCAAGAAAAATAAATGCAAAAAAGCCAAATGGTTGTCTGAGGAAGCCTTATAAATAGCTGAGAAAAGAAGAAAAGAAAAAGGCAAAGGAGGAAACGAAAGATATACTCATTTGAATGCAGAGTTCCAAAGAATAGAAAGGAGAGATAAGAAAGTCTTCCTCAGTGATCAATGCAAAGAAATAGAGGAAAACAATAGAATGGGAAAGACTAGAGATCTCTTCAAGAAAATTAGAGATACCAAGGGAACATTTCATGCAAAGATGAGCAGAATAAAGGACAGAAATGGTATGGACCTAACAGAAGCAGAAGATATTAAGAAGAGGTGCCAAGAATACACAGAAGAACTATACAAAAAAGATCTTCGTGACCTGGATAACCACGATGGTGTGATCACTTACCTAGAGCCAGATATCCTGGAATGTGAAGTCAAGTGGTCCTTAGGAAGCATCATTACAAACAAAGCCAGTGGAGGTGATGGAATTCCAGTTGAGCTATTTCAAATCCTGAAAGATGGTGCTGTGAATGTGCTGCACTCAATATGCCAGCAAATTTGGAAAACTCAGCAGTGGCCACAGGACTGGAAAAGGTCAGTTTTCATTCCAATTACAAAGAAAATCAATGCCAAAGAATGCTCAAACTACTGCACAATTGCACTCATCTCACACACTAGCAAAGTGATGCTCAAAATTCTCTAAGCCAGGCTTCAACAGTATGTTAACTGTGAATTCCAGAATAGCATGTACTTTTGCTATATTGACTATGCCAAGGTCTTTGACTGTGTGGATCACAACAAACTCTGGAAAATTCTCAAGAGATGGGAACACTAGACCACCTGACCTCCCTCCTGAGAAATTTGTGTGCAGGTCAAGAAGCAACAGTTAGAACTGGACATGTAAAAATAGACTGGTTCCAAATCGGGAAAAGAATATGTCAAGGCTGTATATTGTCACCCTGCTTATTAAACTTAAATTCAGAGTACATCATGCACAATTCTGGGCTGGATGAAGCACAAGCTGGAATCAAGATTGCCAGGAGAAATATCAATAACCTCAGATATGCAGATGACACCACCCTTATAGCAGAAAGTGAAGAAGAACTAAAGAGCCTCTTGATGAAAGTGAAAGAGGGGAGTGAAAAAGTTGACTTAAAACTCAATATTCAGAAAACCAAGATTATGGCATCGGATGCATCACTTCATGGCAAATAGATGGGGAAACAATGGAAACAGTGAGAGACTTTATGTTTTGGGGCTCCAAAATCACTGCAGATGGTGACTGCAGCCATGAAATTAAAAGATGCTTGCTCCTTGGAAGAAAAGTTATGACCAATCTAGACAGTATATTAAAAAACAGAGACATTACTTTGCCACCAAAGGTCCATCTAGTCAAAGCTATGTTTTTTTCCAGTAGTCATGTTTGGATGTGAGAATTGGACTATAAAGAAAGCTGAGTGACAATGAATCAATGCTTTGAACTGTGGTGTTGGAGAACACTCTTGAGAGTCCCTTGGACTGCAAGATTTGTTTAGCATTTGTATCTTGCTTTCATACCAAGAAAATGATACATGGCTCATTATAGCATCCTCCCCTTGCTTATCTTTAACCTCCCACTCTAACAATGAAAGCCTGACTCCTACTGTCCACCATCCCATTTCTTTAACTGCTTAAGTCCAGTGTATGTACATAGCAGCATCAGAATTGTTAACCTGTACTTTCTTAGGAAGAAATTTTATTAACTAGAATACAGTATGTGTGGTCCCTTTTGCCTCTAGTATTACAGACATGAGTCATTTCCAAAGGTACTACCGCCACCAGCATTTCCCCCACATCACACTGATGAGGCTATCTCACATACACTTAACTCTTGGACAGCTGGGGTTTAGCGGTGCTGACCCTCCTTGCAGTCAAAAATCCATGTAAAAAACTTATAGTCAACCCCCTATATCCATGGTTCCTCCACATCTGTAGTTCTGCATCCTAGATTCAACTCACCCTGGGTCATGTAGTACTGCGAGTGCATGCTCAGTTGCTAAGTCATGTCCAACTCTGCAACCCCATGGACTATAGCCCACCAGGCTCCTCTGTCCATGGGATTTTCCAGGCAAGAATATGGAATAGGGCTTGCCATTTCCTACTCCAGGGGATCTTCCCAACCCAGAGATCAAAGCCACATCACCCGTGTCTCCTACATTGGCAAGCAGCTTCTTTACCACTGAGCCACCTCAGACGCCACTGTAGCTTTTGTTACTAAAAAAAAATCTGTGTATAAAGAGACCCACATAGTTTAAACCCATGCTGTTCAAGGACCAACTGTATTTGTAATACACTTCAGTTGTTCCATTATTTTTTTTCCCTTCTTTGGATCCCCAAACTTCTAATTATTTTTCTAATTTGTATACATTAAAGTTCATTCTATTATGTATAAAAATTACAGCATCAAGCAGGATAGTTTCTTCACCCTAAAGATTCCTCTGTGTTTCAACCTACTCTGTTCAAATTTCCTTCTGATTTCCTGGCAGCCACAAATCAGTTCACTGTAGTTATAGTTTTGTCATTTCCAAATGTCCAGTTATTGGAATCATACAGTCTATAGCCTTTTCACACTCACACTTTTCACTTATCGGTATGCATTTAGTATATACTTCTTTTTCTGATTGATAGCTCATTTCCTTTAAATATTGAATAATATTCTGTTTATTTGTGTACCCATTGAAGGACTTCTTTTTGCATCTAGTTTTTAGAGATTGTGACTAAGTCTGTTTTTAACCTCCATGTGCAAGATTTTATGTGGATATGATTTTCAAATCACTGGGTAAATATTTAGAAGTATGGTTGCTGGATCTCATGGTAAAATTACTTTTAGCTTTACTAAGAAACTCCCAAACTGTGGTCCAAAATGGCTATTGCATTTCCATCAGCACACATTTTGAGAAGTTCTATTTTCATTTCAGTTTAAAATATTTTAAAATTTACCTTGAGACGTATTCTTTGATCATGTGTTACTTTGTTTTTGTTTTTTTAAATAATTTTATTTATCTAGTCACTTTTATTTGGCTGTGCTGGGTCTGCATTTCTGGGTGGGCTTTTCCTCTAGTTGAGGTGAGCGGGGGCTCCTCCCTAGTTGCGGTGCTCAGGCTTGTCATTGGGCGGCATCTCTTGTTGCAGAGCCGGGCTCTAGGGCACGTGGGCTTCAGTAGTTGTGGCTCCTGGGATCCATAGTACAGGCCTAATAGTTGAGGTGCACGGGCTTATTTGCTGTGTGGCATAGGGGATCTTCCCAGATTTTACAGATCAAACCTGTGTCTCCTGCAACGACAGGTGGATTCTTTACCACCGAGCCACCAGGAAAACCCTGACTACGTGTTATTTTGAAATATATTGTTCAATCTCCCACCATTAGGATTTTTCCCATGATTTTTCTGTTATTAATTTCTACTTTAATTTCACTGTTGTCTGAAAACATGTTTTCTATTCCTTTAAATTTGTTAAGATGTGTCTTTCCATTCAAATCTTAACCATTATTACTTCTAATATTTCTTTTCCTTTATTCTCTTTTCTTCTGTTGGTATCCCAATTCTGCATGTTACATTGATAGTTACCTGGTAACTTTAAATATTTGATGGGTCCATGGAATATTATTGACTTTGTTTTATTCTTTCTTTCTGCTAAATATGGGAGTGACTACTTCTGCACGGTTTATACATCAGAGTTGAAATCGGGAGTCTTCTGAAAGTTTTAGGAATCAATAATATGGAAAGCTGCACCAGCCTTCCTACTTCCTTTTATTGCATCCCTTCGGGCATAAAAGACCATCATGGCAGGTTAACAAACTTCCTCTCTGTCTTTTGAAATTCTTTCACTATGGTCCAGTAATAGGAGATATTTTAGGGCAATGGAGATATGCAATTGATAGCTTACAGTGAAAGATGTCGGATTCGTGATCTCCAAAGAAGATTCAGCTTCGGGACCAGGGACCAGGCTTGATCACTCAAGAGCTTTTGTGTAGCAGAGTTTTATTAAAGTGAAAGGGGACAGAGGACGCTTCTGACACAGACATCGGGGGGGATGGAGAATGTCCCCCTCGCTAGTGTTAGCAAGGGAATTACATACTTTTTAAATTGGTTATTACAATAAATCAAAAGAATGTCTCAAGGTTGTAAAGATCTCACTAGATCCACTCCCATAATTCACATTTTAAGATGACAGGATTAGTCAGGAGGTTCTCAAGAAGGAGAAACATGTCCTCAAGCAGAATACATTGTTGTCATTTGTACGGAGTTTCACTAAAGGGAATCATAGCCTTGAGCAAGATTAGTTGGTTTGTTGTGCAATCATCAGCTCTGGGTTTAAAGGGAAAAAACCTTTGTCTTTTTCTCCTCCTTGAGAACTCCAGACCCCTCCCTCCTCGTCAGGGACCCACGACTTCTTATCAACCCAAGAATTGACTTGACAATTATGAGGAATGACATTCCACGACCTGAATCTGTTTGGAAAATATTTATTGTCATGAAGAACTGTATTTATGAAAGTTGGATTAATCTCAAAAGTTTTTAGATTTTCAAAAAACAAAATAATCAAGAACCAGTACATGGGATTTGATATAAAAAACAAAACTGCACAAAACAGACACTGGTTGGAATATTGATTAAGGCACTTAAAAGATGTTTGCCTTTGGGAAAACTAAGCACCCTATTTTTTGTTGAGGTACCTTTTAATAGTAAAAATGATTTTTGCCATACATTGACATGAATCAGACATGGATTTACATGTATGGCAAAAACCACTACAATATTGTAAAGTAATTAGCCTCCAACTAATAAAAATAAATGGGAAAAAATAGTAGAAGTGAGAAAATAATATGGCTGTTTTTACAGGGATAATGTGCATGGCACATAGAAATCACTCAGCATTAGCAGTGATGATGATGGTGATATGATGCTGGTATAGCTTCTCTGTCATTGTTTCTATGGCATTAAACAAAACTCTTCCCAGGCAGCACTGGTGGTAAAGATCCTGCCTGCCAATGCAGGAGGTGTAAGAGACGCAGGTTCGAGCCCTGGCTCAGGAAGATCCCTTGGAGAAGGAAAAGGCAACCGGCTCCAATATTCTTGCCTGGAAAATCCCATGGACAGAGGAGCCTGGTGGACTACAGTCCATTAGATCACAAAGAGTTGAACACGACTTAGCGAACGAAGCTCACAGAAATCTTTAGATGTCGCAGAGTCCCCTAAAATGCACTATAGCCTGTAGTAAGTATTATACAAAAATCAGAAGTAACCTTTAGAGAAAAGGACCGACTCTCTCACTGGTCTCCTTTGGGAATGGTGAGGTATAGGACATCTAATTGTCAATGCAGCAAAAGGGCACACGAGACTCCAAGCAACTAGGTCTATTTTGTTGACAGAGACTCTTGAAGCTTTTCAGAGAATGTTTGATTATATTTTGTTCCAGTACGAGTGTGTGCTAACTTATCTGTGATAAACCATGACCACTGAGTAACTAATCTCTGAAAGGAAATTTTCTAATCATGGTTCATCTAGTTGAGAGATGTTCATTATTAGACAGCTGTGTTTTCTTCAGGGTTAATAGTGGGTAAGATTGAGAGTTTATAATTTCAATGATTGTTGACATTTAAGCCTAATCGTCACTTCTTTAGAAAGCCCACATTAAACTTTAAATCAGGACCCTGAGTTATAATCTCCATTATCCCTTTCAATTTTCATTTCTATCACTTACCACAGCTTGCAATTATGTCCCCAAATTAGTTTTTTAAATCTCTTATAGGTTAGATACAGTACACATTTTTGCAACTTTAGGACCCACATTATAAAACCTTAAAAAAAAAATAGTTATGCAAGGAGATAAACTGAGATGCTAGCTATTTTGATGAGGCTTTAGTGGGCTTATAGCTTTCTCATAAGCATAAAATTGGCAGAAATTATGCTGTGTGACTTCTGAGGCTACTTTAGGTGATAGAGTCTCCAGCCTTGGTTTATGCAAACACCTACAGAAGGAGCTTTGCGAGTAAGCCAGCCTCATAGTAAAGCCACACACAGGTGCTCTATCACTGTACACAGCTTTTAGCCTCCAAGTCTAGGTGCCAAGCATGAAAGTGGATGAGCCTTCGGATGCTTCCAGCCCCAAGCTACAAGCCACCCCAGCCTTGGAGTCTTCAAGCTGAGGCTTCAAATATTGTGGGAGACAGCCAGGCGGTCCCCATGCTATCCTTCCTAAATTCCTGACCTTTAGAATTTGTGCATGTAACACGGCTGCTGTTTTAACCCAGTAAGTAATTTGTTACCAGCGCTTCCCTGGTGGCTCAGAGGTTAAAGCGTCTGCCTGCAATGCGGGAGACCTGGATTCGATCCCTGGGTTGGGAAGATCCCCTGGAGAAGGAAGTGGCAACCCACTCCAGTACTCTTGCCTGGAGAATCCCATGGACGGAGGAGCCTGGTGGGCTACAGTCCACGGGGTTGCAAAGAGTCAGACACGACTGAGCGACTTCACTAATTTGTTACAAATCAGTAGTAACTGAAACATGGAAAATAATGGAAATATCACAAGGATTTTAGAATTTGGACAAAAAAACCTAACCCTAAATCTAGGACTAAAATGGTGGACTCTGAATTCAGACTCTAATTGCATATGGTAAAGCATGTAATAAGTGTTCACTAGATCCTAAGATTATGCTAATGATCATACATGCGTAATCATAGGAAATTCTTTTAACAACTCTGTATTTATGGACTATAGCTGTCCTTACTTAAAAATAAGAAACAGAAGCTCAGAGAGGTTAAGTAAATTGTTGTGTCACATATACAATAAGGCCTCACAGATGCCAGTGGAATGCTCTGAAGTTGGGATTGTTGTTCAAATGCCCAGTCATGTGCAAGTCTTTGTGACCCTGTGACCTGCAGCATGCCATGATCCCTGTTCACCATCTCCCAGAGTTTGCTCAGACTCATGCCCACTGAGTGAGTGATGCCATTCAGCCATCTCATGCTCTTGTCATCCCAGCCTCCTGCCTTCAGTCTTTCCCAGTGTAAGGCCTTCCTCAATGAGACAGCTCTTCATATCAGGTGGCCGAAGTATTGGAGCTTCAGCATCGGTCATTCCAATGAATATTCAAATTGTCCCAGTTGTTGTCAGGGAGGGTTCAGCCTCTTACAGCCTGTGTCAACAAGTCATAGCATGCAGGCTACTCCAGAGAGTCCTCATAAATCATACAGAATTAATAAGCAAGGCGATAGACATCAGGAGAGTTTTTAATTGGTGGAAGCATTGCCAGGAAGGACAGAAATGTATGTTTCTGGGGATGCTTATATGACTCTGTTTATCAATCATGTTTTGGTTACAGAAATGTATGTTTCATTTGAATACTCACTGAGCTACACACTCAGTTCACTTCAGTCACTCAGTCATGTCCAGCTCTTTGTGACCCCATCAAGTACCGCACACCAGGTTTCACTGTTCATCACCAACTCCCAGAACTTGCTCAAAGTCATGGCCATCGAGTAGGTGATAGCATCTAACCATCTCATCCTCTGTTGTCCCCTTCTCCTCCTGCCTTCAATCTTTCCCAGCATCAGGGTCTTTTCCAATGAGTCAGTTCTTTGCACTATGGGGCCAAAGTACTGGAGCTTCAGCTTCAGCTGCATATTTAAGTTCAATCCTTCCAACATATATTCAGGATTGATGTCCTTTAGGATTGATTGGTTGATCTCCCTTCAGTCCAAGGGACTCTCAAGAGTCTTCTCTAATACCACAGTTCAAAAGCATCAATTCTTTGGTACTCACATGGTCCAACTCTCACATCCATACATGGCTACTGGAAAAAACCATAGCTTTGACTAGACAGACATTTGTTGGCAAAGTAATGTGTCTGCTTTCTAATATGCTGTCTAGGTTGGTTGGTCATGGCTTTGTTGCAAGGAGCAAGCATCTTTTCATGTCTGCAATCACCATCGCAGTGATTTTGGAGCCCAAGAAAATAAAATTTCTCACTGTTTCCATTGTTTCCCTATCTATAGATGCTATGAGATGATGGAACCAGATGGCATAATCTTCATTTTTTGAATGTTGAGTTCTCAGCAAGCTTTTTCACTCTTCTCTTTCACCTTCATCAAGAGGCTGTTTAAGCTCCTCTTTGCTTTCTGCCATAAGGGTGGTGTAATCTGTGTATCTGAGGTTATTGATATTTTACCCTGCAATCTTGATTCCAACTTGTGTTTCATCCAACCTGGCATTTTGCATGATGCCTATAAGTTAAATATAAGTTAAATATTCATATAAGTTAAATAAGCAGGATGACAATACATAGCATGACATAATCCTTTTCCAATTTGGAACCAGCTCATTGTTCCATGCCTGGTTCTAAGTGTTGCTTCTTGACTTGCATACAGATTTCTCAGGGGGCAGGTAAGGTGGTGTCTAGCATTCCCATCTCTTGAAAAATTTTCCAGTTTGTTGTGATTCACACAAAGGCTTTAGCATAGTCAACAAAGCAGAAGTAGATGTTTTTCTGGAATTCTCTTGCTTTTTCTGTGATCCACCTGATGTTGGCAATTTGATCTCTGATTCTTCTGCCTTTTCTAAATCCAACTTGAACATCAAGAAGTTCTTGGTTCACATACTACTGAAGCCTAGCTTGGAGATTTTCATTATTACTTTGCTAGTGTGTGTGATGAGTACAATTGTGCAGTAGTTTGAACATTCTTTGGCATTGATTTTCTTTGGGATTTGAATGAAAACTGATTTTTTCTAGTCCTGTGATCACTGCTGAATTTTCCAAATTTGCTGACATATTGAGTGCAGCACCTTAATAACATCATCTTTTAGGATTTGAAATAGCTCAGCTGGAATTCCATGTCCTCCACTAGCTTTGTTCATAGTGATGCTTCCTAGGACCCACTTGACTTCACACTCCAGCAAATCTGGCTCTAAGTGAATGGTCACACCATCGTGGTTATCTGGGTCATTAAGTTTTGTTTTTTTTTTTTATAGTTCTGTGTATTCTTGCCACCTCTTCTTAGGTGGCAACACTTCTTCTGCTTCTGTTAGGTCCATACCATTTTTGTCCTTATTGAGACCATCTTCACATGAAACGTTCCCTTGATAACTCTAATTATCTTGAAGAGATCTTTAGTCTTTTCCATTCTATTGTTTTCCTCTATTTCTTTGCATCAATCGCTGAGGGAGGCTTTCTTATCTCTCCTTGCTATTCTCTGGAACTCTGCATTCAAATGGGAATATCTTTCCTTTTCTCCTTTGCCTTTTGCTGCTCTTCTTTTCTCAGCTATTTGTAAGGCCTCCTCAGACTACCATTTTGCCTTTTTGCATTTCTTTTTCTTAGGGATGGTTTTGATCACTGCCTCCTGTACAATGTTATGAACCTCCATCTATAGTTCTTCAGGCACTCTGTCTATCAACTGTAATCCCTTGAGTCTATTAGTCACTTCCACTGTGTAATCATAAGGGATTTGATTTAGGTCATACCTGAATGGCCTAGTGGTTTTCCCTACTTTCTTCCATTTAAGTCTGAATTTGGCAATAAGAAGTTCATGATTTGAGCCACAGTCAGCTCCCAGTCTTGTCTTTGCTGACTAGATAGAGCTTCTCCATCTTTGGCTGCAAAGACTATAATCAGTCTGATTTTGGTATTTAGCATCTGGTGATGTCCATGTGTGGCATCTTCTCTCATGTTGTTGGAAGAGGGTGTTTGCTGTGACCAGTGTATTCTCATGGCAAAACTCTGTTAGCCTTTGTCCTGCTTCATTTTTTACTCCAAAGCCAAGCTTGCCTATTAATCCAGGTATCTCTTGAATTCCTACTTTTGCATTGCAGTCCCCTATGATGAAAAGAACATCGTTTTGGGGTGTTAGTTCTAGAACCTCTTGTGGGTCTTAATAGAACCATTCAACCTCAACTTCTTCAGCATTACTGGTTGGGACATAGACTTGGATTACCGTGATATTGAATGGTTTATCTTGGAAACAGAGATCATTCTGTCATTTTTGAGACTGCATCCAATACTACATTTCAGACTCTTTTGTTGACCATGATGGCTACTCCATTTCTTCTAAGGGATTCCTGCCCACAGTAGTAGATATAATGGTCATCTGAGTTAAATTCACCCATTCCAGTCCAGTTTAGTTTAATGATTCCTAAAATGTCGATGTTCACTCTTGCCATCTCCTGTTTGACCACTCCCAATTTACCCTGATTCATGGACCTAACCTTCAAGGTTCCTATGCAATATTGCTCTTTACAGCATGTGATTTGACTTCCACCACCAGACACATATACAACTGGGTGTTGTTTTTGCTTTGGCTCACCCTCTTCATTCTTTGTGAAGCTATTTCTCCACTTTTTTCCAGTAGCATATTGGAAACCTACACACGGGGAGTTCATCTTTCAGTGTCATATCCTTTAGCCTTTTCATACTATCATGGGATTCCCAAAGAAGAATACTGAAGTGGTTTTCCATTCCCTTCTCCAGGGACCATGTTTTGTCAGAGCTACACACTAATAAGTTGTAAACATTTTTGTGTGTAGTATGGACATCAAAATCTTTTAAAATCTGTTATTCAAATCCTGATTTCCCATCAAAACAAGGTAGAGTTTATTCTAAGAATGCAAGATTCATTTAACATTTTAAAATAAATTACTGCCATTCACCAGACTAGCAGAACAGAGGAGTGAAAGCTCATCTAACCATTTCAGTAGATGCAGATAAAACAGTTGATAAATAGTATACAGAGAGAATAGAGAATTTGAATAGCATTAGAATAGAGAGAATTGGAATAGAGAATTTGATAAGCATTACCTCCTCTCTAACAAGAAAATTTGGGCCATCTCTTATATATGCTCTTCTCTGATTGTCTTTCACTCCTGTTTATCTTCACTCGAGATGCATGTTTCCCAAGAGGAAACCTGATTGGCTTTACCTTGGTTGTATCCATGCTCCTCCGACAAGAGTAAGACAGTTCCTCTGGTCTCTGCTGTACCACAGTAGTACGAATCATAAAAAGAAGCAAGAAGAAGAGATACACAGTTCAATGTTGGTTTTAATAATTTTTTATTTAAGTGAATCAATTGACTACCAGGTTCAAAGTACAGATACCTACAGCTACATAGATTTCATTTATTCTGAGCTATAAATGGTTCGTGGAAATTGGAAAGACTGATGTACATAAGAAAATTACTCTATATAAACAGCAGAGGCAGACAAGAAGCAGATCTCAAATGACCTGTTAACCCATGTAAATGATATGGATTTAATTATAAAGAAATAGAAAACCACCAAAGCATTTAAAGTAGATGGATATGAGTTGATATGGGCTTTAGTTAACAAAGAGCATGCTGGCATCTGTGATGGGAACATATATGAGGCGAGTGAGCTTTAAGCACAGAGATTAAGAGTAATAATCCAGGTGAGAAATATAAAGGACCTGAATTTATGGGTAATGGGAATGAAGACAAAGAGGTGGGTTTAATTGCAGTTTATAAGGTAGCATCCATAAGGCTGAATATCTAGCTGAAAACACAGAATGAAGAATCAACTTTTGTAAGTGTGGCTAATTACCAAAGCCATATGCTATGTTTAGTCATCCAATCTTGTCTGACTCTTTGAGACCCCAAGGACTGTAGCCTGGCAGGCTCCTCGGTCCGTGGGGATTCTCCAGGCAAGAATACTGGAGGGGGTTGCCATGCCATCCTCCAGGGGATCCTCCCAACATAGGGATTGAACCCAGATCTCTTGCCTTGCAGGTGGATTCTTTACCATCTGAATCACCAGGGAAGTCCAAGAATACTGGAGTGGGTAAACTATCCCTTCTCCAGGGGATCTTCCTGACCCAGGAATTGAATTGGGGTCTCCTGCATTGCAGGTGGATTCTTTACTAGCTGAGTTACTAGGGAAGGCCCTAATGATCAATAGAGGGTATTAAGAGAAAGATCAGTGAATGGGAAAAGACAGAGATAATGAATCAATTCGATCTATTTTGTCATCCTTTCCTATTGCTCATCATGCTGGAGATGTCTAGTAGGCATGCACCTGGACATATAGGTCTGTTTTGAATTTAGGTATAAAGTATCAGAATTTGGTGAACAACTATTTTAAGCTTTCCCTTTAGTTTGAACTTCTTTTTCTAATCTTCTTCTCCTTGAATACACAGGTTCCCTCTTAAAGGATATATTCAAGTGTCACTTCTCAAAAGCTTTACCTGTCAGAATCCACAAACCATAAAGAGTACTTTCTATTCTTCCCTACTCTGTTTTTTCTGAGTGCATTCAGAGCTGTCCATATGTAACTCTAACGTGGAACCTAACTGAATGATCTATATTCATCTAGAGTTTAAACTCTATAGGAGCAAGAATTTGGAATATCTCCTCTAGAATGTAGGTTTAAGGCATAGCAGTCTTCTTGGTAGATATTTGAGTGTATGATAAAAATTTGGTGAACCAAATAATGAAACAGTGAATGAATGAATCTGCAAACAGTGAATGGATGAATGAAACAGAGCCTCAATAGTATGTGATCCCATTATCCCAGTGCCTGGCACATAATAAGTATACAATAAAGAGTTTTAACTGTGAAAGGCCAAAAAGCTACAAAATTACACTATAATAAATTCATAAATACATGTGAACTGTATGCATTTTCTTATCATTTCCAACATTACCTCTCTTTGTCTAGAAACACTATGTATTTATGTTTTAGCTGGAAGAATACATTGAGATTGCACATCATATTTTAATAATATACATCAATCATATTAGGAGTGTACTTTATATATTTCCTGCTTTTATGTGTAATTTGCCAATTACTTCAGGTTACGAGGCTTTTGCAACAGTCTTTTGCATTCCGTTGAAACTCTGGCCGCTAATAGATATTCTACTCTTTTTCTTCATTACTTTACACTTTAGCTATCAATAATATTGAGAAATAATGACAAGTAAAAAGCTAAATGACATTCTAATTCACTCTGGAAGTGGCTCTTTGGACACTCATTGTCTGGCTAATGCACAGTAAGGGGAAATGTACAGCAGGTATTGTATTTCCTAGTCATTGGCTAGCCGTCTAATCTTGCTACATTTACATGCAGGATCCTGATTTTATCTTCCTACATTCTGGTTGTGGTTGAGGACTGTTCACAAATGGGATTATTTGAGAGTATGTGTGTGTTTGTAGGTATAGAATTCTTGAGAAAAATATACTGAGTGTAATGAATTTTCCCAGGAAAAGGAAGCTTAGTTCTATCACTGATACTTTTGAAGTGGTAATTCGTGGTGCTCTTCATCAAATGCATTATAAATGTAATGGTCTTTAAAAGCAGAAAACACACTGTTCGCTTTTTTTTGTTGTTTTGATGCCTCAATTTCTGTTTTGATTATCATATTTGGTACAATGTGTTTCTTTGTGACATTTTATTTTTAAATCATTCATGTTCTTTCTGTCAATCATTGAAAATTTAACAATAATGATACTTATTTCAAATAGCATTTATACCTTTTCTGCTGCCTTTAATCTGTTGGTGCCTAGTAAAAACTATATCAAAGTTTCTTATGAGTTATACTTAATATAAGAATCAATATTAAAAAAAAAACGAATCAATATAACACAAAATGAAACTATATGAGTAAGAATTCAAGGCTTTAGTTGAGGAGCTTTGCGATAAAAAATTTTGTTCCTAAACATTTTTTTCTTTTCATGAATTTTCAGAAGCATGTAATTTTTTCTGTGGGATTGATATCAAACTGTGTAAAAGTGAGGCATTTCTCTATTGTAAAAACGATTTACACAAGAGTAATTCCAAGTTATAGTGTGGTTGAAATTATGTTTTTTCTTAAATAGATGATAAAATGGTCTAGTAAAATTAGTACCTGCTTTGGAATCAGAAATATGAATTTAAATCATAGAACAGTTAGTTCATTAAATATGTTAAAGAGCTCTACTAACTTGTGAAACTTAATTACTTATCGATAAAGTGGGGGCATAATCTCTTATGTCACATGGTAAGAATTCAGGGATATATTACATGAAAAATATTACCATATTGTCTGTTAGGTGTCATGGTAGATTTTAAAGCCTTTTCATAGATCAATTTATGTAAACCATGTATATATTGTACATATATATGGTTCTAGGATAGAATCTGTTATCTGACATACATAATCAGGATAAATTCTATTAGCCTAATAAAACTTCATGGCATTTTGAGCATGCAAATCACAGAAGAGGAAAACATCATCAGTTCTGTTTGGAGAATGAAACACCAAATCCAATGGTTCTCTTTTTCAGTATTGTGTGAGTATATAATGTTTAATCTTTATTCACAATTTTTCAGTAACATGAAAATCGACAATTACTAATTCTTTGATATAAAACTTATCTAGAGATCCTAAAAATTCCAGAATGGCTCAGAATGCCTCGAATTAGGCAAAAAAGATTAACACAGGATGAAGCCCTCAAGTAATTGCAAAGCAAATCTCCTGAAGACCTATAACATTCACTCTGTACATAGCTATGAGTTGCTGGGGTATAACTGCAAGAAAACAAATAAATAAAACACCTCATCCCTGCTTAGAAGCTTTATGAGTAATGTCCTGAAAAAAAAGTTTCTATCAGCACTTCAGGATGGGACTGGTGAAGATAATGATACAATTGTGAAAAATTCAGAATATTGTAACATTTTTTTGAGAAATAGAGCCAAAGAATATATGTGAAACTTTAAAAATATTGCACCCAATTATTTTAAAAACAGGCTTAGGTTATCAAAATGTCATAATTGTAGGGATTAGAAATCATCTTTTCTATACCTAAGGAATTTCAAGATCCATCTAAATCAATACAGGTTGTTCTAATATTTTAAAGCTTGCACCTTATTATTCATTATTAGGGATTTATATCTACCCTTGGCTCCTGTCTGAGAATTTACTTGAATACTTGCTGAGCAATTGCCTTCTTTAGCAGTGGGGAAGAAATAAAAGGGATGAGTGGTGTAGCTCAAATTAACTGTTTTTCTTTTTTTACTAGTTTTAACACTTTCCACAATTCCTGTTGCTAAATGGCTTGAGCTTATTAAAACAGTGCTATCTAGCAGATGTTAACAGAGATAGGAGCAGTTAGACTGATGTAAATACAGTGTTCCCATTTGCCCAGAATCTTACTCCTGAAATAAGCTTTAAAAAACATAAACCGAGAGGACAGTTTTCTCAGTTTATTTCCATTTACAACAGAAGCATAGAATCTCAGAATTAAAGAATAAAGATCATAGGTCAAAATGATATGCCAGAGTTGTAGAACCTGCAGGGAATGCAGGGCCACAGAAGGATGAATTATCCATTCCTCAAATGAGGCAATCAGTGATCATGTGCACTTTATGTGTGCACCAATCTCTTTGCAAAATGTCAGTTATTTCCAACATAGGAGAGACATGTATTGAGAGGATAAAAGCACTAATACTGAAAAGTAATAAGAAAAAATAAATTATCCTATGTTGAATCAGAATCAAATTGTTGTCAAGAACTTTTAGATGGAGGAATATGATACAGAGGAAAACAGGCTCTTGACTTAGTGGTTATCCAATGGAATTAAGTTCTGACTGAGCGTCAGTAAAGAAGAAGGAAAATAACATGCAGATAAGAGGAAATCTGTTACTGTAGAACCTCCCCGAAATTGTGAGGTGGGTAAATGTTTACAGAATACAGAGAGAGCCACACCCGGGTAAACTTTGAATAATTTGTTCGGACAGACACTATCCCTTTGGTATATGTGTTCTAACCTTTTGAATCCAAGTTTCCTCATCTGTAAAATAGTGTAGGTAGCAACAAATACTCTTTTCATTTTTGTGTGTGTGATGGACACTGAGCTAATGTATGAGAAATAACATGAAAAAAGAGAAGGCAATAGTTATGAAATCGGCAGCAGATGTATAATGTCCATGTTTCAGTGAGAATGAGGTAATGTAGGAGAGCACAAATCCTAATACAAGGAGATCAGTAATGAAATGAAATATTTCCCTATGGTTGTATTTAATTTACCTGGATTGTGAACAAAATTTGATCCTTAAATCCCTACTATTTTATTGATCTGTAAGAAAATAACATGTGTTTGGGGGGAGGTGGGGTGGGAGTATGGTTTAACCATGTCACACTGACTTGCAGGATCTTAGTTCCCTGACCAGGAATCCAAGCCATGCCTCCTGCAGTGGAAGTATGGAGTCCTAACCACTGAAATGCAAGGGAAGTCCTAACACCTTGTTTTTATGTATCAATTTTTAACTAAAATATGGTCAGGTTATCACTATTTATCTATTATTCCCCTTTTAAAAAAAGCACTAATGGTAAAGCCAGGGTTGATTATTATTAAGGTATACCACATATTTATTCCAAAAAGCAAACTATTAATAGGTTGGATGAATGCACAATTACAAATTAACTGCTAATTAAACATCTAGAATCATCTCAAAATCAGAGACTTTATGCATACCTTTTTTGTCTTCAGCAGTCTAGCGTATGTGTCAGAGAGAGAGAGAGAATACTCTGCCACGGCCTCCTGATTCAGTTGTGATGGACTGCTTTCCATCTGTCATGCCCCAGATTATATGCTATCAGCTGAATCAATCAATAAATTCATATAACAGAATTTATTGTCTAGTTTAGTTTTACTTCCTTACACACCCTCTTGAAAGGACTATTGTTACACATCAATAACCCCTTTCCTGAGCAAATATCAAAGTGTACACTTTGGTTTCTTACACTGCAGGGGGAGAAATACTTACATAGCATACACAGCGCACCATTATTTACTCAGGTTTGGTGTTTTGTTTGCCACAAAGCAGCAATCATAAACAACAGCCAAGAGAGAACACTCAGCCTTCAATAATACTGTATTGGGAATACATCACCTAGCATTGAAAATGTCATATAAAATTCATATCCATAACTGTTTACAGAGAGAGAAAAAGCCGTTATGCTTTGCAATGCTAGCACAGTTCTCCAGAATATTGAGAAAGATGCCATGTGCTCTGTCTTTTTTCACACTTATTTTTGGTATCTGGAGCTATGTTTCAGGGTTTTATTGATTTTCATTCTGGCTGTGGTTGATTAATGTTTCAGGAAGGAATCAGGTGCATAGCTGAATAGAAATATCAGTGCTTTTTCTCAAGTCAAAGTGGGGTGGGGGTGGGACGAAACCAACCCACCTATTGGTTTTATCTGGTAATGTGTATACACAATAAAATGAATCTCTAAACCTGACAGCCAAGTACACTAGTTAACAGGAAGCTCCACATTCTTTTCAACACCTGCTGTTGTTACTAATGGCCTGTTAGCAACTTCTGGCAACCAATGAAACGTTAGTGTCTTGTGAGAACATTAGTGGTCTTTTTATTTTTCTTCAGATTTAATCTCTAGGTTAAGTGTGTTCACTTATAAATTTGCTTCCCAGAAGGTACATTCATTAGTAATTGCTTTTCTTTGACAAGAGTTTCTCACTCATTACAGGAAACCCACAAGTGTAATAGTTGAGACGATTCCATTGTAGTAACATTTTTCATCCTGACCCTATTCCCAAGGTTAAGAAATTGCTCGTCAATTTAATGTCTTCTATTTGCTTCTTTGCCAGCTTCATGTTTATATTTTAATAGCTCATTTTCCACCATCCACACTTCCCTTCTTCATATCAGTCTGGCTTTTTCATTATGTTACTATTACATGATGCTCACAGATTTCTCTGAATGTAGTAAACATCCAACACATTGTCATCCAGATAAACAATCACACCTAATTAATGTGGCTTGCAAACTCCCATTCATTCCTGAGAAGCAAATACATTTTGTACAAATAACAGATGACCATTTAGCCCCACCGGTTATTACTGCATTTGAAATAAATTTTATTTTAATTTATAAATGTTAACGATTACAGTGAAGGAAAATACATTTAATAAAATAGACTCAATAATTCAATTCATTTGTAATCAAAGGTTTTATTTTGAATTTTGGAAGAAATCAGCACTTTCCTTATTTTTGGCAGTTGTCACATTTGCTAAAATTATACAGCTTACGTAGAACATGACTAAAAATTCAACTTAAATGTATCTTTAATACTGTCAAAGACTAATCAACTTCATAAAGTCCTGTAACCATAAAATGAAGAACAGAGTATGAAACTCTGAATCACTAGAGAATGTCTCTGTATTAAATAGAGAATGTCCCTAACATCAAAGACAAATGCATTCATTTACCATACACCAGTTCTATGAAACAACGCCACATTAATTTGCTCCAAATGTGAACCATGTTTTTCCATTTCCTTGAAATTATTGAAAAGCTTTCATTTCTTCATGCTAGCCAAAAAAAAAAAAAAGCATCAAATAGTATAACTTCTTATTCAACTCACGTATACCTAGTCTTAAAATCATATATCCTGTGACATCAGGTCTAACTGGGGCTTGCCAGCTGGCCCAGTGGTGAAGAATCCGCCTTCAGTGCAGGAGACACAGGTTCAATCCTGGGTTGGGGTTCCTTTTCTAGATCTCCTGGAGAAAGAAATGGCAACTGGCTCAGTGTTCTTGCCTAGGAAATCCCAGGACAGAGAAGCCCGGCAGGCTCCAGTCCATGGGGTCAACAAAGAGTCGGCCACTGTTTAGTAACTGATCACACACATAGGTCCATTTATCTTTCCCTGAAAGAAGAATCCTTACTGAAGCCCTGAACTTTTAATCTGGACTAATTACTTTCTAATACATTACTAAATTCTTCACTTGAATCTTCTGGTTACTGGAATCTCAATCTTCTTAGGTGTTGTTTTTGTCTTTTTTCTGTTTTTTTGAATTGTTTCATTCTCAGTTATCTTCGTCTGAAAGGAATACAAGCAATAAAATTGTCTGAAAATATATTTATTTTTACTTCATGCGTGATTGTTCTTTGGAGGTTTGAATGGGGACAAAATGAATAAATAAGTGAAGTTATTAAAAAGTAATACAATCTAAGGAGTTTGTATGTTGTCTCTTGTTCCATTTTTTTAAGGTTTCTGGATATTCTATTGCTGTTTTATTCAGATATAGGCTCACCTGAAGTTGTAAAAGAATAACAAAAGGAATCCCTCCTTTGTCCCCCTTACCTGGTTTCCCCAATTGTAATATTTTGCAAAACTGTAACAATCATATCCGGAATATAGGCATCGGTATTATACAATGCACCAGTCACATCCAGATTTCTCTTATGGATTTACTTACTCATGTGTGTGTGCAGGCACACGTGCATGTATTAAATTCTATGCAACTGTGTCACCTATATAGGTTCCTGCTTCCACCACAAAGTCAAGATAAGCCATCCCAATGCCACAAATATCCCTCTATTGTGATCTTATAACCAGAACCACCTTCTTCCTATCTCCTTCTCCCCCTTCCAATTTCTAGACACTGCTAATCAGTCTCCATTTCTAAAGTGTTATCATCTCAAGAATGTTGTATAAAGACAATCATACCCTTTTAGATTGATTTCTCCATTAAGTGCAGTTCCCTGAAGATTCATCTGAGCCGTTTGTGCATCACTATTGCTGAACAGAATTCCAGAATAAGTATGCAGCACAGTTTGTAAAGTGATTCACTTGTTGAGGATATCTGGACTGATTCCTTTTTGCTTTTACAAGAAAAGATGCTTCTAATAGTTGCATACAGACTTTTGTGTATGAACATAGTGGTTTTTTTTTTTTTTTTTCTGAGATAAATGCCCCTGGATGCAAGTACTGGGTCATATGGTAGATGTATGTTTAGTTTTCTCAGACTCTACTTAACTCTCCCAAGAGTGCCTGTACCATTTTACATTCCCATCAGCAATGTATCAGCAATCTAGTGTCCAAATGCTCACCAAAATTTAGTAGTGTCATTATTGGTTACTTCACCCATCCCAGTAGACATGTGATGTCTCATCATAGTTTTAATTTTCATTTCCATAATGAGCTAATGATGTGGAACATTTTTCGCATATTGATGGTCATCTGTATATCAACTTAGTGACAATTATGTTTATTTTGTTCATCTTTATATTGTATATTTTATGTTTAATTTGGGGATTTTTATATATTCTAGATACTAGTGCTCTATTGGATAAATGGTTTGCCAATATATTTTCCCAGTCTGTGGCTTTTGTTTTCATTCTCTTCACATGGTATTTACAGAGCATTTACATTTTTTAATAAGATCCAATTTTTAATCAATGTTTTTCTTTATGGATTAAAGCGTCTGCCTCCAATGCGGGAGACCTGGGTTCGATCCCTGGGTTGGGAAGATCCCCTGGAGAAGGAAATGGTAACCCACTCCAGTATTCTTGCCTGGAGAATCCCATGGACAGAAGAGCCTGATAGGCTACAGTCCATGGGGTCGCAAAGAGTCGGACACCACTGAGCGACTTCACTTCACTTCACTTGATACTTTTTATAAGATGTAAGAAAGTGTTGCCAAACCCAAATCAAAAAGATTTTATACTTTTTAATGTTATATATTTGTATGTACTACTGTTTAATCTTTGTTCCATTTAGAGGTTCTTCCTGAAGTATAACTGACTTACAATATATATAAGTTTCTAGTGTACAACATAGTGATTTGATGTTTTTAAACATTACAAAATGATTACCATGATAAGTGTATTAGACAATAAATCTATTCTAAAAACATACAAAGTTAATACTCTATTATTGGTTGTATTCCCTATTCAGTACATTACACCCCTGTGACATTTATTCTATAGCTGGAAGTTTGTACCTCTTAATTAGTCCTCACCTAGTCATATCCCATCCACTTCCCTCCAACAACCACCACTTTGTTCTTTTTATCTATGATTCTATTCCTGCTTCGTTATATTTTATTCTTTCTTTTTTTTTGGTTAGATTTCACATATGAGATTATTTCTGTGTCTGACTTATTTCACTTTAACTTAATACCCTCTAGGTCCATCCATATTGTCACAAATGGCAATATTTTATTCTTTTTTTGGCTGAGTAATATTCCATTTTACGTATATATATGTATATGTGTATACACATGTATATGTGTATACATATATATATATAACATATATATATATATATATATATATATATATATATATAACATATGCACTTGAAATGAAGTGTATTCTGCTTTTTAATGGACTGGTCCATATATATTAAGTTTAACTGATCTAATGTATCATTTAATGCCATTGTTTTCATATTGATTTTCTATCTGGATGGTCTAATGTTCATGTAAGTAAGGTGTTATAGTCCCCTACTATTATTGTATTACTGTTATTTTTTTATGTTTGTTAATCTTTGCTTTATGTATTTTGGTACTATGTTAGATACATATTTATTTACAACTGTAATATCTTCTCATTAATTTGATCCCTTACCATTATGCAATGTTCTTCTTTGTCTCTTACATACAGTCCTTGTTTTAAAGTCTATATTGCCTGATACAGGTATTGCTTCCCCAGGTATCTTTTTATTTCTATTTATATTGAATACCTTTTTTCATTGGGTATACTTTTTATTTAAGATATGAGGTCTAAGTTGACATTTATCCATTTTCTTATGTATATCTAATTGTTCCTGGACTATTTGTTGAACAGGATATTTTTCCTCATTTGGATTTTTCAGTTTCGTCAAAACTCAATTGAATATATGGGTCTATTTCTGCTCCATTGATCTATGTTGTCATCCTTCCACCAAAATATACTATCAATTATTATAGCTATATATTTAGCTTTAATATTATATAGAATAATTCTTCCCACTTTATTCCTTATCACAATATATTTAGCTATCTCAGGGCCTGGGCTTTTCTTTTTAATTTTTTGGAAATATCTGTTCATATCCACCCAAAATCTTGCTGGGATTTTGTAGGAGTTGCACTAAACCTATATGCTTATTGGAAAAGAGTTGGCATCTTCAATGTATTGAGTCTTAACTCATGAACACCTTTTATCTCTCCACTCATTTGGATCTTGTTTGATTTCTTCCATCATAATTTTGAGATTTTTCTGTACACTTATCTTGTACATGTTTTAAGAGTATAAATATTTAATTTGGGGGGATGATTGTAAATGGTATAGTGTTTTAAATTTCTGTTTCCACATATTTATTGTTAGCATATAGAAATGCAATTGATATTTGTGTGTTTATCTTGCTTCCTGCAGCCTTGTTAAACTGACTTCCTAGTACTCAGAATTATGTGTAGACTTTTTCTTTATTAATTTTTTACATTGAAGTATATTTGATTATAGCATTATTACTTTCAGATGTACAACATAGTAATTCCAAAATTTTATAGACTCACAGTTGTAAAATATTGGCTATGTTACACAACTGTATAAAATATCCTTGTAGCTTAATAACTTCATAATCAGTCTATACCTGTTTTTTAAACAAACTTTTTTATTGAAGTATATTGCTTTACAGTGTTGTGTGAATTTCAGCTGCGCAGCAAAGTGATTTGGTTATACATGCATAAATACTCTTTTTGAATATTCTTATAATTTATAATGGAGTATTGAATACATTTCCCTGTGTCATACAATAGGCCCTTGTTGTTTATCCATTCTATATATAATAGTTTGCATCTGCTAACCCCAAGCCCCCCTGCATTCCTCTCCCAACCTCCTCCTTGGCAACCAGGAGTCTGTTCTGTCTTCTGTCTTTGCAAATCCATTTCTGTTCCATAGACAAGTTCATTTATGTTATATTTTAGAGTCCATACATAACTGATACCATGTGGCATTTCTGTTTCTCTTTCTGAATTGTTTCATTTAGTATGATAAGCTCTAATTCCATCTATGGGGCTGCACGTGGCATTATTTCATTCTTTTTTATGAATGGGTATGGAATTTTGTCAAATTGCTGCTGTGACACATCCATTAAATTACTTGAGTAAAACAACATAGATTTATTACCTTACAATTCTAAATTTCAGCAATCCTAGGACAATGTGTTGGCAGCACCATGCTCATTCTGAAGACTAGAGAGAAGCAGTTGCCTTGTATTTCCACCTTCTAGAGGCCTCTTGTATTTCTTAACTCATGGCTATTTCTGTATCTTCAAGATCAGTCACATAGCATCTTCAGGTCTTTTCCCATCTACACTGCTTCTTCCACCTTTGCTTACATTATCACATATCATTTTCCAATTCTGACTTCCCTGCCTCTATGGCATAAAGAACTCATGTGATCACATTTGTTTTACTCAATAATCTAGGGTGGACTTTCCAACTCAAAATCCTTAACTTAAAATCACATCTTCAGAATCCCTTTTGCCATATAAATTAGCATATTCACAGTTTGGGAATTAGGACGTGGATATCTTTGAAGGAGGAGACCTTATTTTGTCTTATGCAGATCTTATGATTTCTCTCCCTTAGCGTGTTGATACAGTGGATTATACTGACTCATTTTCCAATGTTAAACTAGATTTACATACCTAGGATAAATCTCACTTGGTCAATTTGTATAATTCTTTTTATATGTGATTGAATTCCACTTGCTAATATGTTCTTAAGGGTTAAGTCTAAGTTTATGAGAAATGTTGGATTATACTGTGTGTGTGTGTGTATGTGTGTGTGTGTGTGCTTTGTCTTGGTTTGGTTTTGATAACAGAATTATATTAACTTAAAAAATGTTTTCAAAAGTGTTCCCTACTTTCCTGTTTTTTTCAGTTACTGTGTAAAATTGGTATTCATTCTTCTAAAGTTTGTTAGAATTCTCCAGTGATACAAAACTCAAATTACAAATTCAGTTCCTTTGTTGGGTACAGGCTGCTCAGATCTCTAATTAGTCTTGCTTGAGGTTAGGTAGTTTGTGGTTTTTGAGGAATTGTATGCTATTGGGGAAGAGAGAGTTTTTAAATTATGAATTCAATTTACCTAATGGTTTTAGCCTGGTGTGCTGCAGTCCATGGGGTCACAAAGGGTCGGACACGACTGAGAGACTGAATTGAATGGTTTTAGGGTAATCCAAAATAATTATTTAACATTAGGTGAGTGTGGTAGTTTCTGGAGTTTTTTCTCCCAATAATTAGTCTACTCCATCTATATTTTCAAATTTCTGCATTTAAAACTGATTACAATATTCCCTTTTAATGACTTTTGTCATCCTTTTGATGGCTGCAGGTTCTCTAGAGATATCCTTCATTTTATTTCTAATACTGGTAACCTGTGTTTTCTCTCCTTGTTTTCCACAAGAAGTTTGTCAATTTTATTGATCTTTTCAAAGAATTAGCTCTTGTTTCATTGATTTTATCTATGAATTTAATGTCTTCTATTTTATTGATTTCCATTCTTCATTATTTTCTTCCTTCTGCTTCCAGTCCTTCTCAAACTCTTTCAAAAATTGAAGAAGGGGACTTCTAAATTTATTTTTCAAGGTCAACATTACCTTGATAGCAATGAGGACACTGTAAGAAAAAAAGTTACAGACCATTGTCTCCATAGACATAGATGCAAAAGTCCTCAACAGAATGCTAGAAAACTGAATTAAACAGCATACAAGAAGGATACTGCATCATGATCAAGTGGAATTTATCACTGGAATGCAAGGCTACTTCAATGTATGCAAATCAATAAATGTGATACACCACATTAACAGAGTGAAGGGTGAAAACCATATGATCATCTTGATAGATGTAGAAAAATCACTTGACAAAATTCACCATCCTTTCATGATAAAAATTTCCAACAATTTGAAAGGAACATACCTCAACATCACTAAGCGTCCTATAATAAGTCCACAGCTATCATCTTACCCAATGATAAAATGCTAAAACCTTTTCTCCTCAAATCAAGAACAAGACAGAGATGCCTACTCTTGCCACTTCTATTTAGCATAGTACTGAAAGTACTAGCCAGGTAAATCAGGTTTTAAAAAAGGAATCAAAGCCATCCAAATTGGAAAGCAAAAAGTAAAATTGTCCCTCTTGAGATCCTAGCCTATTTCCGTGGGCTGCAGCTCTAATGACTGTCAACTTTTCTGGCTTTAGCAGTGTTATTTGAAACTGCTTCATGTAACTGGTGCCAGCAGGGCTTCCACTGGTCCTTACAGATGATGCCTGGGAGGACAGCAAGGTTCCAGCCCAGACCGCCAGATGCATCTCAGTAGGGGAAATGTGGTGCAAACCTCCTACTGTTCAACTCCTCCCTGATTTGTCCCAGTGTCTCTGGGAAGGAGAGGAGAATCTCTGGCTTAAAGGGATCTACTGACTAGGAAGCCCCTTCCCCCAGGAGAGAAGCTTCCGCTCCAGACCTATCCCTCTTTCCATTGGTATTAGGCTGGTGTGCTATTGCTGTTCCATCAAGGGAAACAATGAATCTACCTGAACAGTCTTCTGTTGCTAGGTAGGGGGTCAGCAAACAGCAGGTCTGAGTAGTCTTCTGTTGACTGGGAGCATACAGAGCTCTCTGCTGCTGGGCTGTTTCTCCTGTTTAGAATGCCAGCACCAACTCCCTGTCTTAGCACCTTTCAGAGTTCCTTCCTTATCTTTTATGCCTTTTCCAGGGATAATATAGCTGTGCTTAGCAGGGAGAGTTAGGGAAAGACAGGTCTATACCATCTTGTCCAGGCTGGAAGTCTTCATTAAAAAAAAAAAAAAAGAAAAAGAAAGAAAGAAAATGTGTCTTCCCTTGTTACTTAGAAATGTTACTAGTGTATGTTTGGACAACAAATTGAAATTTTATCTTCATAGGCTCATGTTTCTTTTCAGCAGTGGGAATTTTCATTCCGTCTTTTCTGTTAACTTTGTCCCATATATTTTACCTATTCTTTCATCCTGGAACTCCTAATATTAATACTTGAATATTAGTCCACTTGCACTGAGTATTTATGGTTTTTTAATATTTTTCAAGGATTATTATATGTTTATCTTTTTGCTACAGTTTCTACCATTATATTCAAGAAATTGTATACACTTCTATCAACTCAGCAACTATACTTTTAATTTCTAAGAATACATTCCTTTTCTCTATTTCCATATACTATTAAATTAAATCAATAGCAGTATCTTTTAAAAAATCTCTAAAAATCAACTGTACATTTTGTTTTTAAATTATTTCCTGTTCCCTGAATGATCTCTGATGTCTCCATGATTTAATTTTTTGTTTATTTTCTTTTCTCAGTCTTTCTTTTTCACTCCATTGCTGTTTTGAATGTCTTCTGCTAAACATGTAATGCATGAGTGCTCAGAGGTGTATGCCTCCTTACCACCCCATGGATTGTAGCCCGCCAGGCTCCTTTGTCGATGGAATTTTTCAGGCAAGGATACTGGAATGAGTTGCCATTTTCTACTCCAGAGGATCTCCCCAACACAGGGATCAAACCTGTGTCTCTTGTGTCTCCTGCATTGGCAGATGGACTCTTTACAACTATGCTGCCTGGGAAGCCCAAAAATGTAATACATGACCATTTACAATGAAGTCTATAGTCAACTTGAGATACAAGAGGGACATTTTCTTCCATTTACAGTGAGTTAGATTGCTGTCTATTGTTATGACCTCTCAAATGCCGAGATGATGAAAACAATGTCATGTCCCCACAGGCTTGCTCAGTTTCTTGGATATTAGCTCTACAATTTTTTTTTTCCTTGGGGTTGAATGCTAGATTGCGTAGTATTTTTCATTTAGATAGTATGTGAAAAGATACAGCTGTTTTGTTTGGTTTTTAATTAAACACCAACCAGTTTCCTTGTTTTCAGTAACCCTCCTCACCCTGGCCCTATAACAAATTGCCAAAGAGAAGCATGGGTCTGGGTTTGACCAGGCAATCTGCATTTATAACTCACTGACATCTTTCTCTCTGCTTAATCTATTAGCATTCTCCAGAGTCCAACTACAGAAAAGTTAAAAAAAATCTCATCCACTTGTGAAGACCCTTTTGTTTTTCTTTGTTGCTGCTTCATTCTTTTTCTATTTCTCTCATTTCTAAGGAGTATTAGGTATGCAATTTAGGAATAATGGGATGTAAATTCTTGTGCTAAGCCTTTCATCTTAAATTGCAAGCCTACTCATAACATTTAAGTACTAAATTGATATTGAATGGTTTGAGTTGGAAACAAAAGAGATCATTCTGTCATTTTTGAGAATGCACCCAAGTACTGCATTTCAGACTTTTGTGGACTATGAGGGCTACTCCATTTCTTCTAATCACAGTATCCAAGTCTATGCCCCAACCACTAACACTGAAGAAGCTGCATTGAATTGTTCTATGAAGACCTACAAGACCTTCTAGAACTAACACCAAAAACAGATGTCCTTTTCATCATAGGGGACTGGAATGCAAAAGTAGGAAGTCAAGAGATATGTAGGATAACAGGAAAGTTTGGTGTTGGAGTACAGATTGAAGCAGGGCAAAGGCTAATAGAGTTTTGCCAAGAGAATTCAGTGGTCATAGCAAAACCCTTCAACAACACAAGAGAAGACTCTACACATGGACATCACCAGATGGTCAACACCGAAATCAGATTGATTATATTCTTTGCAGCCAAAGATGGAGAAACTCTATACGGTCAGCACAAACAAGACTGGGAACTGACTGGCTCAGATCATGAACTCCTTATTGTAAAATTCAGACTTAAATTGAAGAAAATGGAGAAAACCATGTTCAGGTATGACCTTAATCAAATCCATTACAATTATACAGTGAAAGTGACAAATAGATTCAAGGCATTAGATCTGATCAGCAGAGTACCTGAAGAGCGATGGATGGAGATTTGTGACACTGCACAGGAGGCAGTGATCAAGACCATCCCCAAGAAAAAGAAATGCAAAAAGGCGACATGGCTGTCTCAGGAGGGCTTACAAACAGCTGAGAAAAGAGGAAAGTGAAAGGCAAAGGAGAAAAAGAAAGACATACCCATTTGAATGTAGAGTTCCAAAGAATCGCAAGGAGAGATAAGAAAGCCTATCTCAACGATCAGTGCAAAGAAATAGAGGAAAACAATAGAATGGGAAAGACTAGAGATCTCTTCAAGAAAATTAAAGATACCAAGGGAACATTTCATGCAAAGATGAGTTCAATAAAGGACAGAAATGGTATGGACCTAATGGAAGCAAAAGAAATTAAGAAGAAGTGGCAAGAAAACACAGAAGATCTATACAAAAAAAATCTTAATGGCCCAGATAACCATGACAGTGTGATCACTCACCTAGAACCAGACATACTGGAATGTGAAGTCAAGTGGGCCCTAGGAAGCATCACTACAAACAAAGCTAGCGGAGGAATTGGAATTCCGCTGAGATAGTTCAAGTCCTAAAAGATGATGCTGTTAAAGTGTTTTGCTCAATATGCCAGCAAATTTGGAAAACTCAGCAGTGGCCACAGGACTGGAAAAAGTCATTTTTCTTTCCAATCTCAAAGAAAGGCAATGCCAAAGAATGTTCAAAGTACCACACAATTGCACACATCTCACTTGCTAGCAAAATAATGTCCAAAATTCTTAAAACGAGGCTTCAACAGTACATGAACCGAGAACGTCCAGATGTTCAAGCTGGATTTGGAAAAAGCAAGGTACCAGAGATAAATTGCCAACAGCTGTCGGATCATAGAAAAAAGCAAGTTCCACAAAAAAATCTATTTCTGCTTTATTGACTACACCAAAGTCTTTGACTGGGTGGATCACAAAAAACTGCAGAAAATTCTTCAAGAGTTGGGAATACCAGAGCATCTTACCTGCCTCCTGAGAAACCTGCCTGCAGGGCAAGAAGCAGCAGCTAGAGCCAGAAATGAAACAATGCCCTGCTTCCAAATTGGGAAAGGAGTGCCTCAAGACTGTGTACTGTCACCCTGCTTATCTAACTTAAATGCAGTGTACATCATGTGAAACGCTGGGCTGGATGAAGCGCAAGCTGGAATCAAGATTGCCGGGAGAAATATCAATGACCTCAGATATGCAGATGACACCACCTTTATGACAGAAAGTAAAAAAGAACTAAAGAGCCTCTTGATGAAAGTGAAAGAACAGAGTGAAAAAGTTGGCTTAAAACTCAACATTCAGAAAACTAAGATCATGGCATCTGGTCCCATCACTTCATGGCAAATAGATGGGGAAACAATGGAAACAGTGAAAGACTTTATTTTTCAGGGCTCCAAAATCACTGCAGATAGTGATTGCAGCCATGAAATTAAAAGATGCTTGCTCCTTGGAAGAAAAGCTATGACCAACCTAGACAGCATATGAAAAAACAGAGACAATACCAGCAAAGGTCCATCTAGTCAAAGCTATTTTTTTTTTCCAGTCGTCATGTATGGATGTGAGCGTTGAACTATAAAGAAAGCTGAGTGCCAAAAATTGATGCTTCTGAACTGTGGTTTTGGAGAAGACTCTTGAGAGTCCCTTGGACTGCAAGGAAATCCAACCAGTCAATCCTAAAAGAAATGAGTCCTGAATATTCATTGGAAGGACTGATGCTGAAGCTGGAGTTACAAATCTTTGGCCGCCTGATGTGAAGAACTGACTCATTGGAAAAGCCCCTGATGCTGGGAAAGATTGATGGCAGTAGGAGAAGGGGACGACAGAGGATCAGATGGTTGGATGGCATCACCAAATCAATGGACATGACTTTGAGCAACTCCGGGGATCAGTGATGGAGAGGGAAGCCTGGCGTGCTACAGTCCATGGGGTCGCAAAGATTCAGATACCACTGAACTGAACTGAACTAAAGTACTAAATTAAAGTCATTATAAGGATATATTTGCATGCAGGGAAAATCTCTTGAGCATTATATTTACCAATAATTTCTAGAAATGGAAATTGTCTATTGTAATATTATTTCCATAACAGTCAAAATGCATTTACCAATGGGTTAAAAGGGGCTTCCCTCGTAGCTCAGATGGTAAAGCGTCTGCCTGCAATGCAGGAGACTCATATTCAATTCCTGGGTCGGGAAGATTCCCTGGAGAAGGAATGGCAACCCACTCCATATTCTTGCCTGGAGAATTCAATGGACAAAGGAGCCTGGCGGGATACAGTCCGTGGAGTCTCAAAGAGTTGGACACAACTGAGAGATGAACACACACAAAAGGTTAAAAAGAGAAAGTATACATCGAATTCTCTTAAATTCCTGTAGCTATTATAGTATTTTTAGAAATCTCTTTTTATCTACCTTGCATTCAAGAATAAAATATTCTTGAGTTTCTGAATGTTACTTTGTTTCCTGATTTTTTTGCATTTACTTACATATTTTATAGTGAAACTGAAGCATGCAAAAGAGCATCATATTATACAATTTAAAAGATATTTGTTTGATTACCATGTCTATCTATATACAAAGCATAAGAAAGTTATATTATCTTTTATACTTATATGTGTATATTTTTAAGTTAGACCCAGAATGTTTTCTTCTCTATTTGATCTGTCATTTACTAGAAGTGTAAGTTAACAAAGTCATTTTATTTTCCTGGCTTCAGTTCTTCACATGGGGAAGGAAATGACTTTGCTAGACGAGTATGTATTTTCAGTAAGATTTTACACTTCATAGGATAAATGTTTCAGTCTGTATATGCATCTCATGTTTGGAACATCAGCAGTTATACTGAGGAATTTCTAGTTTTAGTGTTCTACTTTATTTGCTAATATTTAAATATCAGTGAAATAGTTTGACCATCTGGCTAAAATTTTTAAATGTTACTTGTTTCATTAACTGCAATAAATATTAAGTCATTTCTTTCAAGTCTCTGAAATTATTTTGCCAACTGAGCTAAAGATAGTTTAGAGGCCAACACAATATATAGATCAAATGTACACTGGGAACACGTATATTTTAAAAGTACATGCATGTACTGAAACCACCCTGAAATTTATATGTGAAAGGGTTAGTCACTCAATCATGTCCAACTCTGTGACTCCATGGACTATAGCCCACCAGGCTCCTCTGTCCATGGGATTCTCTAGGCAAGAATTCTGGAGTGGGTTGCCATTCCCTTCTTCAGGGGATCTTTCTGACCCAGGGATTGAACCCTGGACTCCCATATTGCAGGCAGATTCTTTACCGTCTGAGACACCAGACAACCCCTTATATGTGAAGAAACATTTCAATAAGTATCTTTATCTGGCATGACTATGTGATAAACACTTAAAGATACCTATTACCCATTCTCAGTTTTTTTTCTAGTTTAACTCTGATATTTTCAAGAGTATAATGCACTAAGAAAACCTTGTAGATTCCCACTGAATGACATTTGTGTAGCTGACCCATATATCTGATCAATTAGATATAAGCTTCAATCTACTAGTGACACTTCCAAAAAGTTGTTGTTACCTAAAGCAGTATTAAACTTGACTGATACCCTTTTGCCTTTCACTTTCTCCCTTCTTTTCTTAAAAAATTCATTAAGTAAGTGTTTTTCTTTGTGGCCGCACTGGGTCTTCATTGCTCCTGCGTGGGCTTTGTCTGGGTGCAGAGAGCGGGCTGCTCTTCATGCAGGGCTCAGGCCTCTTATCGCGGTGCGGAGCGGGGGCTCTAGGCGCGGGGGCCTCAGTCGCGGCGGCACGCAGTCAAGGGCCCTAAAGCCTGCTCCAAGGCATGTGGAATCTACCCAGGCCAGGGCTCGAACCATGCTCCCTGCAGCGGTAGGCGGATTCTTATTCACGGAACCACCAGGGAAGTTCCACCTTCTCCCTTCTTTTTTTCCTTCTTTCTTTCCTTCTTTTCTAAATAGTTATAGCAGCCATCTTGCACAAGGCAATGAGTAACAGAATAAGGAAAGATAAAATCACCCTTGGAAACTGATTACATCATACAAGCACCTATACCAGCTCTGATCTCCTTTATGCCTGAGGTTTTCTGCTGCGTGAGAAAAAGAGATTGCTATTTACATAATCTGTAGTCATATATTTGCATTATGTTAAGCTGGGTGTTTGAATTTTGCGGTTTCTTAATTATTCAATTGAACAGACACATGCTGATTTAATAGCGTATGAATAGTATAAAATAATATTAAATTTTTCTATATTTATTGAGAATAAGGGAAGTCAGAGGATACATCTGTTATGCAAATTCGAGCAGCAAAATATTTAAACTTTCTCAGAGAGATGGCATGTGCTTGCTAGGAGATGTCATTTCTAAATATAGGCAACAGTATTATTGAAGTAGTGAAATTCACAGAGAGTTTCAGAAATAAAAGAAGCTAGGCATCTACTCACCACACAATTTAACCTGAGAGATAAAGAGAAATTCACGACGTGGTCTAAATATGAAAGGACATTTAAAGCAGAAGGATCAGTATGTCCAAATGCATAGAGACAAAGAGTTGCACAATATTTTTAAAGAATGACAAATAATTCAATATCTGTAATTAAAAGCTCTGAAAACAGCAGAGATCTTGTAAAATGAGCCCATCTATAGCACTCAGTACTGTGTCCTGGAGCATAATAAGGACTGGTACCTCAAAATATTAATGAAATAAATGAGTAGATAAATACATTCATGAAAAATCACAAAAATCTGGAGTGGTAGAGGAGAAAAAGACAGAAAATGTATATCCATTCTTGTCTAGAGGTAACTTTTTTCCTTGTGTCTCTTACAACCAGGTTCTTACTATTTGACATGAAAGGATAATTATCTTATGAAGGCTATCGTGCTTTGAATGATAAAACATTATGCCTATACTCATTCACTAATAAATAGGTATAATGTATAAAAGTTTGCTAAGCATTTACTATCAACAATGTTAGGCCTTATAGAATTCGAAAAACAAATGTCAGATAACAATCGCCTAATTCACTAAGTCAAATACATAAGTAAGATTTCAGCATTTTATGCATTTTAAAAAATAATTTGGTGATATCAGTAGTGAAGTTATATCTGAGAAATCTATGTGTCTAGTATCAGGTCAGATGAGTTATTTAAAACAAATAATTTAGAGATTTGATACTCTTAATTTATAGAAGTAAATATAAATATTTCCTGCAAGATAACATATATTCTTAAAAATTAAATGTCTGTCTAGCCAATCTCCATTTCATCCTGAATTATAGCTTACTTTTACATAAAGTCATAAAAATTGCATTCTTCCAATTTCTGTTGGTAATCAACTGTGACATTAACTGGCATAAATCTTTGTTCAATTCATTTCCTGCTTCTTCAAAGAAATGAAAATAAAGTATATCTAAAAATGATGATTATAGAAAGCACAAGAGATTCTAACTTTTTGCTAAGTTCTTGGAAGTTTTGATTTGAATTTAAACCTTTCCTGCCCCTCACCTGTGGCAGTAAAAGAAAACTTGCTTTATTTTTTAACTAAAGATGATTGCTTAAAACTTAAACTTTTTATTATTTCAGATCAGTTTGAAAGTATCACTCAAACATAATCCTGTGTTTTCTAATTCAAACCTCAGGCAATGTCAGTGAACATAATAGCCTAATGTAAGGGTGGCCAGGCAGCAAGAACAGATGAGTCCAAACCAATATCTCTCCTAAGACAGACTCATTCTGCTGCCTTGGGCACATTTCTAGACCAGTCTGTGCCTAAAATTTTTCTTTTCCAGAAAAACTAGATTTTTTATAATACATTTTTCAGACAGATGATCTGAAGGTCTGTGAGTTAATGTATACATAGCTTTGAATCTGAAACATATTTTAAATTACAAATTTGTGATTATTTGTTTTGTTTTCGGCACACTGGGTCTTCACTGATGTATGGGGGCCACTCTCTGGTTGCGCACAGGCTCCTCATTGGGTGGCCTCTCTTGTTGCAGAGATGGGCTCTCGGCGCTTGGGCTTCAGTAGTTGTGGTTCCTGGGGTTAGTTGCTCCGGAATCTTCTCAGACCAGGGATCGACCCAGCGTTCTCTGCATTGGCGGGAGGATTCCCAACCACTGAACTACCGGGGAAGTCCTTAAATTACAAATTTTAGGTTTTTTTTTTTAATGAAAAAAATTTCAAACACAGCAAAGTAGATAAAGAGTATGGTCAAATTCCCAATACATATGAAATGTTCAAAAATTATCAAGATTTCTCTTCTTTTCACTAATATTAATGAAATTCTTACCCACTGAAATTCTAAGTCTCAAAACTTATATAATTTCATTCTTATATATTTGTTCACATTTTTTAAAATCGGCAGTTTGTGGCTAAAATGCTCTGCTCATATGACACACAGACAGCAATAAGAAATTCTGGTAATCTTTAGATGTACACTTGATTCTAGGGAAACCACTAAAAGGGTTTTCAAAAAGAGTAGTATAGCTGATGTGTTTAGGAAAGGAGATAAAATGCAATAATTTTTAAAATCCTCAACTAAAACCACAAAAGAGTAGGATGGAAGATAAAATTGGAACCAAGAACAGGGTAAAAAATAGAAAAAAGCAATTCATAGCTTAGATATTAATCCAGCTAAATCAGTAATCAGTTTGAATATCAAGGTCTAAATGCATCATTTATAAAAGAAATTGTCATAGTGGACCAAAAAACAAGACACAAATAAATACTGTCATCAAGAAACCCACTTTAAAGACACATATAGATTTAAAATAAATAAATGAAGGAAAATATACCATACTAATCCAAAGAAAGCAATAGTAGCTGTATTAATTTCAGACCAAATAAACTGCAAACTATGGACAGTTATCAGGATTAAAGTACATGATGATAAAAGACTCATTCCCCAAGAAGACATATAATCCTTAATATGTATGTACCCAACTGATAGTCAAAATACATGAGACAAAAAGCAATAGAATTGAAAGGAGAAATAAGTGAATCTCTAGCATATTTGAAGGCTTCAATACCCAGCTCTTAAGAAGTGAACACACCCAGCATGCAGAAAATCAGAAAATCAGGAAAGACATAGTGAAACTCAACACCATCAATCAACTGGATATAAATGACATCTATAGACGACTTTAACAATGACAGTGGAGTTCACATTCTTCTCAAGCTCACTTGGAATATTCAACAAATTAAACCACATTCTGGGCCATAAAACACATCTTGACAAATTTAAGAGGACAGATATCATACGATGTCTGCTCTCAAACCACCTTGGAATTAAACTAGAAATCAGTAATAAAAAATAACTGGAAACCCTGAAATAAATGGAGACTAAATAGCATACTTTTGAGTAATACATGAGTCAAAGGAGAAATATCAAGAGCAAATTAAAATGAAAACTAAATAAAAATGAAAGCACAAATTATCAAAATGTGTGAGATGCGGTAAAAGCATGCATTAAATGCTATGTTATAATGATTTTGTCACCATTTTCATTTCTTTAAGGGAGATGGGAGTAACAGTTTCTGATGCTATGAAGAGAGGAAAACCTTCAATGTTTGATGCACTCTAGTCAGGATTTAAATAACACTCTAATTGTTCGGGATGGGACAGAAAAACATTAGCACCAATTGATGTTGAAGGAGAAGTAAGGAAAACCCTGCCTAGTTTGAAAGAGTAAGCAGAAAAAAGAGCCAGACAAACACCATCACAGGTACTTGGAAGAGCTCTCCATGATACTCATGATGAAGCAGTTCTGTAAATGCTACCGGAAAGAAATTCAATAAAGAGGTGAGTAAATAGAATCCAAGCAAACACTGACCTCCAAACCCAACTTTATTGCATAGAATTGAAATTACAGAGGATTATAAAGTGACCAGATGTGGAGAACCATTTCTCACGCACAATTACACTATTGTGTTGTTCAGGATAACAGTAGAATCAGTCAGTCAGTTCAGTCGCTCAGTCGTGTCCAACTCTTTGCGACCCCATGAACTGCAGCACGCCAGGCCTCCCTGTCCATCAACAATTCCCGGAGTGTACTCAAATTCATGTCCATCGAGTCGGTGATGCCATCCAGCCATCTCATCCTCTGTCGTCCCCTTCTCCTCCTGCCCTCAATCTTTCCCAGCATCAGGGTCTTTTCCAATGAGTCAGCTCTTCGCATGAGGTGGCCAAAGTATTGGAGTTTCAGCTTCAGCATCAGTCCTTCCAGTGAACACCCAGGACTGATCTCCTTTAGGATGGACTGGTTGGATCTCGTTGCAGTCCAAGGGACTCTCAAGAGTCTTGTTCAACACAATAGTTCAAAAGCACCAGTTCTTCGGCACTCAGCTTTCTTTATAGTCCAACTCTCACATCCATACATGACCACTGGAAAAACCATAGCCCTGGCTAGACGGACCTTTGTTAGCAAAGTAATGTCTCTGCTTTTTAATATGCTGTCTAGGTTGATCTTAACTTTCCTTCCAAGGAGTAAGCATCTTTTAATTTCATGGCTGTAGTCACCATCTGCAGTGATTTTGGAGCGCCCCCCCCCCCCACCGCCCCGCAAAATAAAGTCAGCCACTGTTTCTACTGTTTCCCCATCTATTTGCCATGAAGTGATGGGACCGTATGACATGATCTTAGTTTTCTGAAAATTGAGTTTTAAGCCAACTTTTTCACTCCTCTCTTTCAGTTTCATCAAGAGGCTCTTTAGTTCCTCTTCACTTTCTGCTATAAGGGTGGTGTCATCTGCATATCTGAGGTTATTGATATTTCTTCCAGCAATCTTGATTCCAGCTTGTGCTTCCTCCAGCCCAGCATTTCTCATGAGGTACTCTGCATATAAATAAAATAAGAAGGATGACAATATACAGCCTTGACGTACTCATTTTCCTATTTGGAACCAGTCTGTTGTTCCATGTCCAGTTTGAACTGTTTTTATTTACAAAACTTAAAGGCATTATTTGATACTTAAGTGCCAGTACACATTATTCAGTGATGACACCTTCAAGATGGTACTAACACAGTTCATTCAATTATTTACTGTGCACAATGAAGTTTTAGGTTATACTATGGCATTAATTTATGTGCTAACAATGAGAAGATGAGAGGAAAGTATTTGCATTTGAACAAGAAAGAAGTCTTGGCATCAACCCTTCACTGTGTATGGTGGATTTCAAGGTTGCAAATATGAATACAATTTGATTACTACTAACAAATGCACAAGGAAAAGGATGCTTATTTTAACTTTTCACAATCACAGTGGTGAAAAATATGTTCATTGGGTGTTACATGGAAGTATATGACAGTGGAAAATGACTCTCATAAGGGTGCATCCACATTGTTTGCATTTTCATTTGTGCCTTTGGAAAATGGAAATTAAATTTTGAGTACATTGTGGAAAACGCAGAAGAAACTTTAGATGACCTGGTGGATTATGTTGAGAGACTATATGTCTGTGTAAGATGTGGCAGGGGCAAAAGGTCAGAAGCTCCAAGATTCCCACCAGTAACTTGGAATGTTTCTAAATCGTTACTGAACAGTGATTATGGAATGAACAGTGACAAGGAAGGCTGGTATAGCAAATTCCACAAGCTGATAGTGCATCATCCTTCAATTCTGAGATATATAGAAGAATTAAAAGATGAATAGCAAAGCAATGAACAAGTTATCACTCAGTTACTTGATGATTACATTCAAGTATGACCACCAAATTCATGATGATAGACAAAAATCAGATTTTACAACTGAGATTTTAACATATGTAACAAATATAAAGCCAATAATTAGGTCAAAATATACTTGGAAGTGATTCCTCATTGAATTAAGAGAAACTCTGCCAAAATTCATGAGTAAGAACAAGAATAAATGTAAAACCCCAAATTCATCATGAATTGCAATAAATATAATGTAGATAAATTTAAGCATTTAAAATTGAATGTTAGTATTATTTGTATTGTTAACAAATCATGGGCCAAATATCTCAATGGATGTTTTGGGCAGGATCAATTTCAAGGAACTTTTTGGTGTGGACCAAATGGCTCAATGGATATTTTGGACAGAAGCAAATATCAGGGATATTTTGGTGAAATAAAATGTTTAATTGTTTAATGAATCACAGAGTAAGTGTTTCAATGGATGTTATGTTTCAATGTTCAGTTATCCTGAAGAGATTATACCAATTCTTTAAATTCTCTTTCAGAGGATAGAAAAAGAGGAAACTCAGTCTATGAAGTCAGTATTACACTATTTCAAAATAAAAAAAAATGTGAATAAAAACTGGAGACCAATATCTCTCATTAACATAGACACAAAAATCTTCAACAAAATATTGGAAAATCAAATCCAACAATACATAAAAAGAATTATACACCACAAATAAGTTGAATTTATTCCAGATATGTAAGACTGGTTTAAATAGTTGAAAATCAATTAATATAATCCATCAGATCAACAGGCAAAAAAAAAAAAATCACATGATTGTATCAGAAGATTCAGAAAAAAGGGTACGACAAAATCCCGAATCTATACATGGAAAATACTCTCAACAAACTAGGAATAGAGGGGAACTTTCTCAACTTGATAAAGCATATCTATAAAATACCTATAGTTAACATCATTCATAATTATGAGAATCTCAAACTCACCCCATTACTGTCAGGAACAAGGCAAAGATTATCTCCTGTACTTCTTTCATCAGTGGAGGAAAAAACTCAAACAAGTTCTCAGAAACGAATCTACTCCTATTACCTGGAAAACCTCACCACCACACTTAGAGCCTGCGCTGTTTGAATATGCGATGAGAGGGCATCTGATGAATTCACCCTGATGTCAAATGGAGGTGCTACTCCATGATGGGATGAGACCTGATTGCTGAGTTGGATCAGAATGGCTGGAATGATGACCTCATCCTGCAATCTATCACTCAATTTAGCATTTGATTGAAATGCTAGGTTAGCATTTCAATAAAATATCAGAAATGCAGCTACATAACAAAAATTTCTATAAAAAAATATACATGCCATTTGTTTACACAAAGCCATTTTTCATAGTATATAGAGAGCTTCCATATATTAACAAGAGAAAAATCAATAATAGAAGAGTGAACAAAGCAATAATGAGATTTTTCAGGCAAGGAAATGCAAATAAATCTTAAAGGATAATACATACTTATCTTCAATCACAATAAATTAATATAAATTAAAATTACCCTGATACAATTTTTTTCTCTTTTAATATTGATAAAGATCAGAAAGCTTAAGAATACATTGTGCTGATAAGGTTTGGGTTAAATAAACTTTCATTTACATTATTTGGGGATGAGAAATGGTAAAAAATTGGAAACAGTCTAAATTTTCTATTGATAAGAGAATGGTGAAATAAATCATGGTTCATCAATGCATTAAAATTCTAAGTAGCTGGTTAATAAATTACAAGAATACTTTTCACCTAATGAAATTATTTCTAGCAAATGTTAAGAGTCAGGTGTACAATAGTATACTGTAGTGTATAGTATGCTAGCAATTATGTGAAAGATGAGGATGACAGCATATATTTATAAGCACATTTGACTATACAAATATAAAATACATATGGAAAATAACCATGTAAAATAATAATATAGGTTGCAAGGAAAGAAATAATGTAGAGAACAGATATGGCAAATAGACTTGTTCACTCTTTATCCTTTCATATTTTTTGAATTTGAACTATGTAAATGTATTACATTAACAAAATATACTAATAAAACATTTTATTTTATTTTAATTAAACATTTTAAAATTTCAAGTATGATGTGTGGAAAATGCAATATACTAGCAGTCATAAATGTTTCATCACATTAGAAATTTGTTTATTCAAGCAGGTATATTCATTTACAATTCTGCCTCTGTCTTCGATATTTAAAAGATAACTTGTGAATACATTGAACCCATAGCATCCAGTAAGGTGCCCTGATTTTATGGTTAGCTGATTAGCATTCTGAATTCCATCAACAACTTTAAGCCCTCTTCATGTAACATTATATTTTCATAGGTTCTGGGAATTACATATTACATCTTGGTGGGGTAATTCTTTTGCCTCCTGCAATAGGCAACTTTTGGAAATATCTCCATTTATACACACTTTGCTCATGTGTAAAATGGTGATACAACCTCAAAAGCAATTTAGGTTTGAGCTTTTTCTGCTATGTGGAAGTCTCAGTTGTTCTATATTAAATAACACAGAGTTAGAAGTCAAGAGAGGCATAGCTACCAGCCATGGGTAGGTGTCATCTTCCTGAGATGTAACTTTGAGCTATGTCCTTCAATTTTCTTGAGCTTTGATATCTTACACTGAATACGAGAATAGAAATAGATACCTCATGGAGCTGTTGTGAGAATTAAGCGAAATAATGGGCTTCCTTGGTGACTCGATTGGTAAAGAATCTGCCTAAAGTACGGGAGACCTGGGTTCATTGTCTGGGTTGGGAAGATCCCCTGGAGAAGGGAATGGCAATCCACTCCAGCATCTTGCCTGGAGAGTTCCATGGACAGAGGAGCCTGGCAAGCTACAGTCCGTGGGTCAAGAGTCGGACACGACTGCGCAACTTCACTTTCACTTTCGCTTTTGCTGTACATGTGTGTCTCTTTAAACCTGAAAGTTACAGCAAAACTATGCAGCAAATCGAAGAAGTATAAACACGGAACTTAGAATCATGGTTGTTGCTGGAATTGCATGGGAGAGAGATCCTTAGAGAAGCATATTAAGCACAGTTACCAAAATATTCTAATTCTCAAGTAAATGGGTAAATCCACATTGGATGAATCTATAGCTTTATTATGACAATTCCAAAGTTATAAATAGACTATCACTACCCATCTATCCTTCAGTGTTCACCACTGAACACTGGAATAAAATATTTTTAATTAGCAATTTTTTTAAAAAATTCAAAATACTATGATTAGAATGAGTAATTATAAAATAATCTGGTAGAACAGAAATGTCCACTTATTAAGTAAAAATAATCATTCTATTACCTTCCTAATGTGTAAATTAGACTATTATTTATTTAAATATAATGAGAATCAGACTAATATAATAGCAGTAGAAAATTAAATAAAGTCAAGTCTTCTTAAAGAAATGTTGGTTCCATTCATTTAATATTCTCAAATAATACATTTCATTAAATTATCAATACTTTTCTTGATTCTAATTTCCTCTTTGGAATGGATCCTACAGTCTCATTCACTCCTGGTAAATTTTATTGGATTCACCCTACAGTAAATCCTTGTGAGTGAACTCAGCATACACTTGAAAGTAGGAAAAGAAAAATGAACCTAAAGAAAATTGACCTGCATCCTTCAACTGACTTTGAAACAACCACAGAGCATTTTAAAAATTAAGTTTAGAGCTATTTATCGCAGTGAGACACCTAGAAAGAAAATGCTCTTTACAGTAAAAAGGAAAAAAAAAAAAAAAACTGACTCTAAAGAAACAGATTAAAAGCTTCTTATCAATAAAAATGATCTAATTACTATTGTCAGGATCATCTTTTATGTAGCACCTCAACACTCAAGAGAGGACACCATCTGGGCAGATTTCAGTTCGATGGTGAAGGTAACCTAGCTGAAATGGCAGCAATAAAATCTGCTCTCCAGATCTTTCTGATTAAATACTCTAGTTGAAATTCACTCACAATTGTTAGGGAAACCACTGAAGATCATTTGTTAATCCTTAAAAGTTTCATCCTGAAATCCACAAATTGTTTGAAGTCTCCTCTGTACTATAATCTGATTCTTGTTATACATCCTTAATTGAACTGTAATTCTCTGCCTTTTTCAGTGATGTAATTAAATCAGAATGACTCAACTCTGAAGAAGAATGTGGCTTTAGTTACTCTTTCCTTTCTAAAAGATTGCTGGTTTGTCAGTGAAATGAGATCTGTGGGGTTGGATTAAGGCAAGTAAATGTGACTTCCAAAAGGAAATATGTTGCCAAATGAATGGGTTGCCTTTGTTAAGACTTCCTCTGGTGTAGAACTACTCTGAGATATTTCTACCATGTGAGGTTTGCTGATTTTATTACCAATAAAAGATTCTATTCATGGAGTTATTCTATCTTCTTTCCCTCCAGAATCAGAGTTTGATTTGAAAGTACGCCAGTGATGATTTGGAAACTCAAATTGTGGTCGGAATAGAATTGTGAACAAGTAGGAACGCCTACCAGATACATTTAGCACTAATATTCTTTTTTTTTTCCATTTATTTTTATTAGTTGGAGGCTAATTACTTTACAATATTGTAGTGGGTTTTTGTCACACATTGACATGAATCAGCCATGGATTTACATGTGTTCCCCATCCCGATCCCCCCTCCCACCGCCCTCTCCACCCGATCCCTCTGGGTCCTCCCAGTGCACCAGCCCTGAGCACTTGTCTCATGCATCCAGCCTGGGCTGGTGATCTGTTTCACCCTAGATAATATACGTGTTTCAATGCTGTTCTCTCTCTAATATTTCAAGTCATGTGCTCAGCAAAGAGTGAGATGATTCTCCCTTTTTAATCCACTTGGGAAAGGCCTATTTTCCAAGCTTTGACTTTCTCGTCTTGCTGCCACACACATACCTCACAGACACAATTCCACCTTTCTGTTCTTATTAATATATAGCTTAAAAAAAAAAAAAGATGGACTTTTCCTAAACTGGATTATTGTCTCTTTTTTGAACCGGTTGACTTTGAACTTGATAATGGTCCTTAAGGTATGCTGATGAAGAAGAATGATCCAAACACAGATTCTACAAATAACTGCCAAACAGAATCATTTACTACTTTTCATAAATTAATCATCCAGTCATTTCTTTTCCCTTTGCCTTCAAGTTGAGTTTGATCATGGTCTTGGATCAGTTGTGTTTTCAGTCAGGGCAGTAAGTACCCTATATACAAATAAATTCTATTCTGAGAGCATATTCACAAGTCCAGGAACAAAAACAAGATCCAACTATATGCTGCATGTAAGAGACTCTTTATGATTCAAAGAAATGAAAGAATTGGAAGTGAAAGAATGGAAAAATATATTCCAATTAATTAGTAATCAAAAGAAAACAGAACTGGCTATACAGATAAAGTAAGTCCCCTAAGTATGAATGAGTTCTGTTCTGAGTGTGTTGGTAAGTCCAATTTGTTTGTAAGTCCATCAAAGTTAGCCTGGGTACCCAACTAACACAGTCAGCTATATAGTACTGCACTATAAAAGGTTTATAATACTTTCTCACAAATACTGCACAAAAAAACAAGCAAAAATAAAAACATGTTTAATCGTACAATACAGTGCCTTGAAAAGTACAGTAGTACAGTACCACAGCTTGCATACAGGGGCGGGCATTGAGTGAACAGGCAGGAAGAGTTATTGACAAGTAGGAAGAGGAGGTGGAAGATGGCAGAACTGAAAGATCCGCAACAAAAGGAGATGGAGGCCAAGTTGCCATTCCACTCACACCTGGCATTGGTGGCACAGGTTATGGCTCCTTGCTGGATTCAATCCTAACTACCCTCTTGAAAAAATGATCCAGTGATGTCTGGGTGGTAGCTCTGTTTTTCTCATCACAAATGACATACTGGCACAGACTTGCATTCTGAATAACTGCTGCAACCTCCGTGTACCTTTCTACATTCAGATCCTGTTTCTCAAAACCTAACAGTGCCTCCTCAGATAAAGAAAATCCCCTTGCTCTTTCTGCATCACGAATGTCTTCAGCTTGTCAATTACTCCCTCTTTCTCGTGCCGCTCTTCATCCTTCTTGGTGCCTGGCACGCCTTAGCAGCCCCAGCTCAATCATTGTTTTTATGGTTACTTTTGGAAATCCTGGGCTTGAAATAAAGATGCCGTACTACTGTTCTCTATACAGTACTGTCCAGAAAGTACACAAAAGCATGACTATTTATCGAGGATTCATGCACCTGACAATGTGCAACAGACACGTGAACTAACCTAACTCATGTGATTGGACATGTGAAGACATTTTCGCATCCTTGAAAGTTCTCAACTCAAAGGTTCATATGTAGGAGACTTACTGTAGAGGTAAGGAGATCTTTCCAATATCGAGCAGGCTTAAAAAATAAAGCAAAATCAGCATATTATGTCTTAATACCAGAAAGCAGGATTCTTCCTACCTTCCTCCTACAATGTACATTAAAGCTTGAGAAACAGGGTCCCTGCCTTACCAGTTCTTCTCAAGAAAGTCTAGCCGTAAAACCTTATCTAGATCCTGGGCACCCGCTCCTCCTCCTTTCCTTCTTAGAATTCCATTCTCCTGATTCTCTCTATGCATCTCTGCTCACACAGTCTGCTCTGTCCTTGTGTAGTTTTGCCTGTTGGCAACCACCTGCTCCTTCTTATCAAACGCCAACACGTTCACTGCTGGTATGAATCACCAAGTCATCTGTCGTATCTCGGATGAAAAGAAGGAGTTAGTTTCTCAGTCGTGTCTGACTATTTGCAACTCCACAACTATAGCCTGCTAGGTTCCTCGGTCCACGGAGTTCTCCAGGCAAGAATACTGGAGTGGGTTGCCATTCCCTTCTTCAACGGGATCTTTCCGGCCCAGGGACCAAACCTGGGTCTCTTGAATTGCAGGCAGATTCTTTACCGTCTGAGCCACCAGGAAAGCTCCTACTCTTTCTGGTTATCAGCAGCTAAACTGAGCTTCATACCTGACTGACCCTAGTAAACATCACTCTTTTCTTAATATCTGACTCCTCTGGTCTGCTCTGTCCCATCATTCACTGACAGAACTTTAAAGCACATTTCCCAAAACCATTTAATCAACTGTCTCTATTTGAATTGTGTAGACAATTGACTAAATTTTCAGTTTTAATACATGTCCATTGGTGACAACATGGATGTTATGAACAAGCTCTAGGGTGTGTATTAAAAGATCAGTTTCATCCATAATGTGCATTAGCTGGAGTTACACAAAAGATAAGAAAATAATCCTGCTTTTAAGAAGCTTTGTACAATGATACAGACAATATGATGGCAACATAAATTATCATGGTGATTTTAACTATTGATGGTTTTTAATAATGTGAAATAGCAAACCAGGAAAAGATGAGAGCAACAACTAAGTATTAGCAGTCGACAAAGGCTCAAATAATTATGAGACACTAGCTTTAGGGCAATCCAGAAAGACTGTCCCAAGGGAGAGGATAGCAAATGCAACATTTCAGAAGGAAGCATTAAAAAAGGTTAGATCATATGTGTCATTAAAAAGTTATAGCTCGAAATGAGGAAGCTGACATTCAGATTGACACAAAATAATTCTAGAAAAGATCATAAGATTCATTAATATTAAATCTCATTAATAATATTAAATAACAAATTTCTTTAAGAAGAGCAAAGAAATTTGGAAGTTTGAAGACACTCAGAATAATTATTGTCCTCAGATGATATTCAGACTTCTAAAAGTCCCTAAAAAGACAGTTTATTGTTGCTATTTTTATCACCTTTCATTTGTGTTTTTTCATCTTCACTTTGTTCTATAATTAATTTTCTCTCCAGGAGAATGTGGATGACTACTCTGAAATGTCACAATAGACTTCCATTTCAGTAATTCCACATTATATGTTGTACAGCTGGAGATAAGCATGAATGAAGAGAAAGCTCCTGATATGAACTGTAGGAGCCTTCTGCTTTACTTGGCCTGCGTGACCATGGAAGTTTAAACAGCAGTGACTTAAGTTTGTAGTGATTAAACATTGATCATCATCTTTCATTTCTGAGCTACCATCTTGAAGCTATTATACATTTATACTAAATGGACAAGATACTACAACATTATCTTCTTTGACAGTTCCCTGAGAAATGTTTAAATCTAAACTGAATGTGTTGGTGAATAGCAGTGGCAGCTGGAGTATCTTTAAAATGTAAATGGCATCTAGGTTGTTTCCATGTCCTGGCTATTACAAACAGGGCTGCGATGAACATTGGGGTGCACGTGTCTTTCAGATCTGGTTTCCTCGGTGTGTGTGCCCAGCAGCGGGATTGCTGGGTCATATGGCAGTTCTATTTCCAGTTTTTTAAGGAATCTCCACACTGTTCTCCATAGTGGCTGTACTAGTTTGCATTCCCACCAACAGTGTAAGAGGGTTCCCTTTTCTCCACACCCTCTCCAGCATTTATTGCTTGTAGACTTTTGCATAGCAGCCATCCTGACTGGCGTGTAATGGTACCTCACTGTGGTTTTGATTTGCATTTCTCTGATAATGAGTGATGTTGAGCATCTTTTCATGTGTTTATTAGCCATCTGTATGTCTTCTTTGGAGAAATGTCTGTTTAGTTCTTTGGCCCATTTTTTGATTGGGTCATTTATTTTTCTGGAATTGAGCTTCAGGAGTTGCTTGTATATTTTTGAGATTAATCCTTTGTTGCTTCGTTTGCTATTATTTTCTCCCAATCTGAGGGCTGTCTTTTCACCTTGCACTCTTTATAAAAGCCAGGACATGGAAGCAACCTAGATGTCCATCAGCAGACGAATGGATAAGGAAGCTGTGGTACATATACACCATGGAATATTATTCAGCCATTAAAAAGAATTCATTTGAATCAGTTCTAATGAGATGGATGAAACTGGAGTCCATTATGCAGAGTGAAGTAAGCCTGAAAGATAAAGACCAATACAGTATACTAACACATATATATGGAATTTAGAAAGATGGTAATGATAACCCTATATGCAAGACAGTAAAAGAGACACAGATGTACAGAACAGATTTTTGGACTTTGTGGGAGAAGACGAGGGTGGGATGTTTCAAGAGATCAGCTTTGAAACATGTGTATTATCTAAGGTGAAACAGATCACCAGCCCAGGTTGGATGCATGAGACAAGTGCTCGGGCCTGGTGCACTGGGAAGACCCAGAGGAATCGGGTGGAGAGGGAGGTGGGAGGGGGGATCGGAATGGGGAATACATGTAAGTCCATGGCTGATTTATGTCAGTGTATGGCAAAAACCACTACAATATTGTAAAGTAATTAGCCTCCAACTAATAAAAATAAATGGAAAAAATGTAAATAGCAAGCAATAAATCACCCTTTCTGTCTTTGATCACAGCTAACAAGTTTATAAGTAGCATTAAGAGATGTTATACTAGTTTAATCAAGATGCTAGACAAATATGAGTTCAATTCTAGCATTTTTCACTTCTATGCCTCTACTTATTAATACCTATCTATCATTCTACTGATCATAATCTATTCATCTACCTTTCAACCTACTGTAAATATTCGATACTGATCCTGACAATCACGTGAAAAAAATATCCAGTTATATCTCTTTATTTCACAAATGAGAAGAATTCAAGGACATGGCCAAATTCATAGGCCTAGCTCTTTGGTGATAATCGATAGCCCTGTTAGCCCTTCACAAATGTATCAAGCTAATCTGATGACTGTCTTTACCACTGAGCTGTTGGGGAAGCCCAATCTATAGGTCTGCTGCTGCTGCTGCTAAGTCGCTTCAGTCGTGTCCGACTCTGTGCGACCCCATAGACGGCAGCCCACCAGGCTCCCCCGTCCCTGGGATTCTCCAGGCAAGAACACTGGAGTGGGGTGCCATTTCCTTCTCCAATGCATGGAAGTGAAAAGTGAAAGTGAAGTCGCTCAGTCATGCCCGACTCTGAGCGACCCCATGGACTGCAGCCTACCAGGCTCCTCTCTGTCCATGGGACTTTCCAGGCAAGAGGACTGGAGTGGGGCGCCATTGCCTCCTCTGCCATGGACTATTAATTCTTTGTGTCATTTATTATTTGCTTATATTTCTTGAAAGATTTTGTTGAAGAAATCGGGTTGTTAATATAACTATCTGAACTTTACTCATTCCAGCCTTGTGATATCCTTTAGCACTTCTCCTCTGTATTTCCTTCTTCTTAAACCAGAGACTTGATAACATTCAGATTTAACCATTTTAGTGAGACTATTTCTACTATCTATCTGTCTTTCTTTTTGCAGTGTTAGCACACATAGTTATCAATGCTGAAATCCATGAATTTTTAGAAGCTGAAAAATGTTATACTTTAAATCTATGGTTATTTCTTCACTTATTCACTAGAAAATACTTTAAACATTTTATCAACTATTGAATTAAGCCAATGTAAATATTATGTAAAAAAGGAAGATTAAAATCTGACTTCTCCTGTTAATTCACCAGTTTTGAAATAATGAGTTGCTCCCTAGAATCCTCTGAAAGTGAAACTGAGTTCACTTTTTCTCTTCTATGTTAATATGATTAATCTATGGTTTTAATATATTTTACTCATTTTAACTTCTTGTAGTTATTATTATCAATTCACAAATTTTGCTATCATAGTTTATTCTCAGTGGCACCTGAGTTCCTCTGCCATAATTAAGTGGTCTTTAAGAAAACTTTAAGAGTTTTCTAGTATTATTACCAAAAGTTGTGGTCTGTGTTCTTGCAGCTCAAAAGCCAATAAAGAGGCCTGGTTGGTGGAAAGGAAAGCTTGCTTTACTTCAGACGTGGACAACCAGGGAAACGATAATGAACTCCAGTCCAAAGGCCAACCCTCCTCCCACTGATAATCAGTGAGCAAGAGTTTTTACAGGTGAAGGGAGGGTAGTATGTGCATAACCAGCACAGTCAGATCTGACAGTCATCTTGAAGTTGGTCACTGCTGGTCCGATCGGCCTCATTTTGATTGCTTTAAGTACAGTTAGTCTTCAGTTCCAGGGTTGGCTTGTTCCCATTTCTTTGAAGCCAGTTCTCAACATTGTGGTAGCTTATGTCACGGCTACAGTCTGGTCATCATGCACTTAACTTCTGCCCCCTGGAGGGGGTTTCACCATCTATAGGGCAGCTCACAGGATATAGCTCTGAATGCTAGGTATAGCCTGAAAGAGGACCTAAAGGTCCTTGATTATGCTGAAAGAGTACGTGATTATTATTTGGTCTCCTTTGACAATTTTCCTTTGTTTCTACATGTTCTCACTTCTCTGACTAAGCTTATTCTTTGGCTAAAGTTTTTTCACAGGCAGAGGGTAGGCTGAGGACGTGGGGAACAGGGACCCCAGGGTCCTGCTTCTTTCAGTAGGGCTTCTAAGCCCTTCCTGAGTACTTCTGGTGCCAGATGTTTAGTTAGCTATTTATTCAAGAAGTCTGGTTTCTCTGGTGAAAAATAATATTTAAAGAATGCAATTTATTTTCCAAAGTGTGCTCACTGCTATTGAGTTGGTCACTTTCTGGGCTTTTTTTTTAGTAATTAAAGCTTGTAAATATGTGCTTTGTTTAAAATATAGTTTGAGTTCACAGTCCTGATTTCAAATCAACACTTTGGGATTTTTATTTAATGGGCATATGCTTTTGGTTATGTTTGTTATGATAGTTTTTAACCATTTAAACCTCTCTTTATTTTCTAGAAATTGCTCAGTGTTTGTTGATTCTGCTTTAGTTATATAATAGAACTCAAAACTGGGATCCATGTAGTTAAATAGTTCCTACCACAGCATGTACTATAAGAAATGGCACAAACTCCCATGTGCTCAATTCTTATTCTGGAATAGCTGGGGAATTCCTCCATGACATGCCCAAGAGTGCTTATAATAAATTCTAGCAAATCTTAATAGGTGACTCAGAGTCTGGACCTTGTCAAGTAGAATGCTTTCACTGAGGGTTTTACTAAAAATCTTCCTGGAACATCCTGGACTAAGAAGGTCATGATTCTAGGATAGAATGGAATATTAGAATATCTTAGTTGCACCCCGTTTCCCAGTTATTCCACCATCCACATGAAGCAGCTTTTCCTGACGTGGTTTACCATTTGTAGGTTTGTAGTGGCAGAGTAATATGCATATGAAACAATCAAATATTTAGTTAAATACTTGTAGATAAAATAATATCTGTTTTATATTTTTTAGTCTTCAGTATGTAAAGAGGGTATTTACACAAAGAAGCAAGGAGAATGGAGAAAGCTAGGAAAGATGGAGCTTTCCTAGAAAATATGGAAAATTAAATGTGGAAGAGACTTAAATCACTTAAAACACTGTTCAGTGTTTCTAATATCCAGTTATACACAGGATCACATAAGGGAAGTTAATAAATAAAAATGTACGCCTCCACTGTACTTTTAGGGCCTCTGACAGATATGAGTACTTTTAAAGCTCTTCAGATAAATCTAATGTGCCGCCAGAGTTGAGAACCAATAATATACTCCAAGGTCTTCATAAGGTAACTGAAGCCTGAAAAAGTGTGTGTATACATACATATATATACACACACACACACATATATATACACACACATATAAGAGCCAGTCTTATGCACAGGCCTGTGCATCTCATAAGCCTCATATGACATGTCACTTTTTGATGCCTTCTTAATTTCTCGACTGGGGAAATTGCATTTTTTCCCCTTCTGTTTCACTCTTCATGTGTGGTCATCACATGTACTAGATAGTCATGCAACAAGTAAGGAAACATTTCCAGCAGGAAACACTGGACTGACCTTGGTGACAGTTCTCTGGCTGATTTCTCCTGGCAGCCCCTCCCATCAGGCTCTGTGTTGGCAGAGTTGTGCGTGGAAGCAGTTTCAGAGATAACCAGCTTCTACTAATCAGGCTGCTTCCTACCCTTTACACCTTAGGTGCATCACACTGATAAAAGGCTTTGCACTTCTCAGCCTTCCCTGCATCTTCTGGAGACATACCAGCTCCTGTTAACTTATAGCATGTAATAATAACAAAAGGAAATGACAATATGTAAGAAATTATGGTATTTTCAGGAGGATTTTCACAGCTTACAAAAAGAAAATATAGCCTAAATCTGCTCATTTCTTGTGGGCTCTTTTCCTATCCTTTCTTGCTCTACTTGAATATTTGCATACTTAATATTCTAAAATATAGGGCATGGATTTGTCATCTTGCTAAAGTGAACTACATATGCTACAAATATTAGAATGATACTGGAAGGAAGTGACAAAATTGGAATGACAGTTTAATAGCTATGATTTTTTCTTTTAATTTTTTTATTCAGATGTAACTGATATATAGCATTCTATTGTTTCAAGTATACAACATAATGATTACATATATTAATATATATATACTGAAATGATTATAAAAATGTCTAGTTAACATCAATCACCACATAGTTACTATTATTTTTATCATGATGACAGATTTTGAGATCTACTGTCTTAGTAACTTTCAAATATACAATACTATGACATTAACTCTAGTTGCTATGTTGTATATTTTATCCCCAGGACTTATTTATTGTATAACTGGAAGATTGTACTTTTTAACCCTATTCACACAACAATCTGTTTTCTGTATCTGGAGTCCAGTTGTGTTTTCTTTCATTTTGTTTTTTTATTTTATGCACAATTGAGATCATATAGTATTTTTCTTTCTTGGTCTGAAATGGGTCTTTCCATTTCAGATTGGTATTAAAAATCTGCTACGAGTTTTTAAAAGTCAAGAAACAACCTACTATTACCCCCTCTACTTCACCTTTGTGATTGGAATCTTCTCTGTGTTATAATTATGTGAATTTTCTAATTAAGAACGAAGGGTTTATGTCAATATTTTGCATGTATTTACTTCATGGTGCATATAAGCTCAGGCCATATCTATGCACATGATTCAGGTACACTGTGTATACACTACTGCTCCTAATAAGAAAATGAGAATAATTTTCTTTTTTTCAAGACTATATACTAGTTGCCCTATAAAACCATATTGATTTTCCCAACTACAGTACTATTTTAGTGCATTTAACCTCTAAAGATGTTTCTTGAGACAAATCCTATTGGGGAGCGGCGAAGTAAGAGATCCAGCTGACCTAGGCTTCTTCCCTCCACCCACCCCATACTGCCTGTCTGTCCATGTGTCTCTCTCTCTCCACCCCCCACGCATACACATATATATACAGATAGTTTATACATGCATGGCTTACTGCCCAGTCAAAATTTCTGTTCTTTATTATATAATTTCCTAAATAATCCTTCAGTATTTCAAGAGATGGATATTTGGAAGTCCCTGAAATTCCCTATAGAGAAAAAATAAAACTATACTAAGTCTATCATGAATGATGCTCTATCTAATTTGAAAGTATTCCCATTGAGGAAACTAGTAACAGTAAACGTGTTCCAATGGTCTTGTGAAACTTGTGA